>NC_137206.1:1707465-1712465 GCF_960531495.2 Zeus faber | reverse complement strand
CGGCGGACAGGAAACAGGAAGGAAGCGATCAGGGGACGCGACGGGGACAAATTGGAGCGAGCGGCAACTTGGGCTGAATTATGTTTGATATTCTTCATCATTATCAACCCCCCCCCCAGGAGTCATATCTCTCCCCCCCCGACGCCACCGAGCATCATGAATCTTTTATGTGCCACCCTCCCTCACCCCCCTCCCCCTTTCAACCTCTTGTCTCCCCCGCTCGGGTCTGCAGAGGGAAAGAGCGAGAGAGAGAGAGAGAGAGAGGGAGAGGGAGAGGGAGAGGGAGGGAGGGAGGGAGAGAGAAGGGAGGGAGGGAGAAGGGAGGGAGGGAGGGAGGGAGGTGATTGATGCCCCGTGTCACCGCAAACAAAATGGTAAATATAATTTAGCATTTAGCTTGTGTGTGGAGATAATGGGGAGAACATGAGGCGGCGGCAGCGTCTCAGCAGCGCGGTGCAGGGCGGTGCAGGGCGGTGCAGGGCGGTGCAGAGTGTTAGGGTGCAGGGTGTTACGGTGGTGCAGGGTGTTGGGGTGCAGGGTGTTAGGGTGGTGCAGGGTGTCAGGGTGCAGGGTGTTAGGGTGGTGCAGGGTGTTAGGGTGCAGGGTGTTAGGGTGGTGCAGGGTGTCAGGGTGCAGGGTGTTAGGGTGGTGCAGGGTGTTAGGGTGCAGGGTGTTACGGTGGTGCAGGGTGTTAGGGTGCAGGGTGTTAGGGTGGTGCAGGGTGTAAGGGTGCAGGGTATTAGGGTGGTGCAGGGTGTTGAGGTGCAGGATGTTAGGGTGGTGCAGGGTGTTAGGGTGCAGGGTGTCAGGGTGCAGAGTGTTAGGGTGGTGCAGGGTGCAGGGTGTTATCAGGCAGCGGCTGCAGTGAGATCTGCAGCAGTTTAAGGGGGGGGGCGGGGGGTGGGTGATGCAGATTGGGGTGAATTGAATTAGGGATGCTGTGTGCGCTGTGTGCGCTGTGTGCGCTGTGTGCGCTGTGTGCGCTGTGTGCGCTGTGTGCGCTGTGTGCGCTGTGTGCGCTGTGTTCAGTCACTCACAGCCCGGTTATCGCAGCGCTGGGTCGGGCTGTCAGTGCGCTCCGCTGGCTGCGGCCGGCATTAAGCGCCGAGCTGCTTAATATGACACGCCTGGACGCCGCCGACTATTTGTCATTATATTATTAGACAGCTGTGTGTGCTGTGTGTGCTGTGTGTGCTGTGTGTGCTGTGTGTGCTGTGTGTGCTGTGTGGTGTTTGGTTGTTTGGTGGTTTGGCTGTTTAGTGGATGGGGTTCTTATTCGAGTCGACGCCCCCCCCCCCACCGTCTCAAGTTATCACTGAACCTGTGGATAATCCGCCGCCGTCTTCACGGCACCAGAAAGCATCAGACTTTAAGCCGTCGAGGAGCGAGGAACAAACATGTGGACAAATCCAACACAGTTCTGGACGCAACGTTGGAGGTGACTCCATTCCCAATTTTGGCTCCGGGTTTTGGTTCCGAGTTCAACCTCCCAGACTTCTACATGAATCCATGAGTCCATGAGTCCATGAATCCATAAATCCATGAATCCATGAGTCCATGAATCCATGAATCCATGAATCCATGAATCCATGAATCCATGAGTCCATGAATCCATGAGTCCATGAATCCATAAATCCATGAATCCATGAATCCATGAATCCATGAATCCATGAATCCATGAGTCCATGAGTCCATGCGACAAAGCGCTGCACGTTAGCGTGTGGAAATGGAGGAACGCGAGGAGAAATATTGAATTGTTTTAAGACAAGTTCTCCTCAGTGAGCAGAATTAATCGTTATTAACCCCCTTAAAGATATGCCCAAGTACACAGGGACTATTATTGCCGTACTTCCCCATGCAGGCTCTCATTACGGCCCCGTAATTACAGTGGGGTTGGCCCCGCGGCAGTCCCATCAATCCAGCCGGCTTCGCCCGGCCCCAGCCAGCCGGTGCCGGGCGGCTGCGGCCGGGTGGAGGATGGCGAGCTCCAGCGCCTCGCGTCCAACCCGACGCCGTGACACATCCAACACCGTACGTGGCAAATGAGCAGAATCATATCCTATTACCGCGAAGGGCCTAATTGAAACATGTTTATTTATGGGCCCCTTGTTTTAGACGGCGTTTGCACGTCTGCTAACGGGCTCCAGCGTTATGAGACGGCGGAATTAAATTAAAAGCTCATAAAATGAAATATGCTCCGTATTAGCTGCTTGACACTTAATTTGCCTTCAAATGAGCGGAGGAAATCACAAATTAACTGTCCTTTGTGAGTGTTTTCTCCCTCCCCCGCCACGCCGCGCTGCCCCTGTTAACCAGGGGAGAGCGCAGTTACAGGCACACTCTGCTCGCTCCATGAATTCTAGCGGGAAGGCACCGACGGGGAGGCACCGACGGGGAGGCACCGACGGGGAGGCACCGCAACCACCACCATTCAATATTGAAGCCCTGGGCCAGGGGGGTACGGGTGTAAATCGGGTGTTTTGCATGAGGGAAACGTGAAACGGACTGAGCTTACTTTTACTTTCAGTCGGAGGCCGTCAAACCAGGGCTCTGAACCCGGTTCCAGGAACAGAAACAAACATTTTACACGGAACAAAAACGGAATGAAAACTAATCGTATTTCTTTGTTTATGTTCCGTCGTTATTGTCACTATTTTTTCATTCCATCGAATTTTGATGAAAAATCTGTTTTGTCGACTCCCTCCCCGATGTCACATTTGGGCCTTCACTCAAGGCGTGGCTGCAGCTCAGTTGGAGCTGGATATTTAACTTGAACAGCACCATCGACTGCGTTTCAGCCCTTGGGGTTAGAAACGTTTGACCCCAAACACCTAAAATACTGCTTCTGCTCCCAAAAGAACAACTGACAGAAAAGGAGTCATTTCACTGCAGCTTGTGCTTTTCAAGTGACAGCCGCCTCAAACTCCTCACTATGATGTCATACTTGGCTGATAAAAGACGGATTCTGGTTCTGAAAATTTGGATTTCTGAGCCCTGATGCAAACGTAACTCTTTGTGACCCCCCTCGTGTTTGGGGGGCTGTATGTGTGTGTGTGTGTGTGTGCGTCTGTGTGTGTGTGTGTGTGTGTGCGTGTGCGTCTGTGTGTGTGTGTGTGTGCGTGTGCGTGTGGGTTCAGCGTGAGGAGCTGATCCAGGACCAGCAGACCCCCCCTCCCGGGCTGTAATGCTCCGTGTCCCTCTGGACCGGAACCAGCCGCCCTCCGGCCTCGCTCCCCCCCCCCCCCCCCCTCGCTCTTCCTGGAAGTTCCCGAGCGGCGAGGGGCGCTCCCTCCACGGGGGGCTCCGACCCCCCTTGACCCCCCCCTCCCCCTCATTGTGAGGAACTGGCTTCACCTAAGTGGTGGTGGAGGTGGTGGGGGTGGTGGGGGGGGCGGGGCGGGGTCCTTGGGGCCAAGAGAAGAGAGGCAGCTCCTTTCATTTGGGGCTTCACGGGGCCGCCTGCGCCGCGCTCCCAGACAAAGGCGCTCTCTCATGCGGTGGGCCGTAGACCCCCGGTCACCCGGCGACCGCCCCCAACAAACGGAGGTATTTATTTATCACAAGTCAATTATCAGCGCCGGGAGTTTACCATGGAGACCCCCCGCCCCACCCCAACCCCGCCCCGCCCCCCTCCCGTGCTGGGATGCCACCGCTAAAACAACCAAACATTCTTCTTGGATCAGTAATTGACTCAACAACTGTTTGCTCACCGGCCGCCGGCGGATTTACTGGAGAATTAGTGGAAGTGACCCGAGCGGAGCGTACAGCCTCCGGGTGGAGGTGGTGGAGGAGAGCGCTAATGGAGACTGATCTGAGGATCTGGGCGCATTTAGAGTGGAGGAGGATTCCGTTTTGAAATGAAATAAACATAATACAGTGAAATGTTGTTGTAATGTCATGAAATGTAAGAGATTTAAGACTGGAAAAAATACACAAAAATTCTTACTTTTGGTATTTGATATGTATTTTCTATATTTTTATATCAATATTTTCTGTATTTTAGACACGGGAGGACTGGCGTGAAATGATTAAAAAAAAACCCATAAATTAGGTTTTGTTTTTGAAAATAACAGCATTCTATTGGACAAAAGCTTTTGCTTTTTATGATTTTTGAGGCCTGAGCTCTTAAAAAAGCTCTTTCTGTTGTTTTAAAATTGGTCTCGGTGGTAAAGTAGAGAAATGACATGAATATCCGATAAAGAAATGTTTTTTTTTATACAATTTAACTTGACTAGAGAACATTGACGTTTTCATTATTTTGGCTTTAACTCTCATTGTGTGATATACAGCAGATGTAACAGATATAACAGATACAACAGATATAACTAAATCAGTAAAAGGTCTAAAAAAAGGCCTGTTGCTATGTGATACATGACATGCATTTAGATGAAATTAGCATTCTTTGATTTGTGCAAGATTTAAAAAAATCAAAATCTCTAGAATTACAGTAGAGAATAAAATAATAAAACTTTTAAATATAACTTAACACTTGTTATTATTATCATTATTATTATTATTATTATTATTATTATTATTATTATTATTATTATTATCTTACGCGCTCTCTTAGAACAAGGCCTATCGCTGTCTGACCACCACCATAGTTTGAATTACGAGGGGGGGGGGGGTTGGTTGACCCTAACCCAAAAAAAAGTTGTTGTTTTTTCTCAGTTGCTGACCAGTCACCAAAAAAAAGTCTCTTTCTATTGCTTTATAAATGGCCTCAGTTTTCATTATTTGTTCCTATAACTGTAAAAACAGGGCCTGTCCGACCACCACAATTCACATACGTTGATTTGTGCGATGTTTAAATAAATCATCTCTTACCGTTGCTTTAGAAATGGCCCCGGTCCTTCTTGGCATACGTGTGGCGGAGCCGCAGACCGTGTTAGTTCAGCTGCGTCGGTAGAGGCAGAGCGGCGGCAGGCAGCGGCCGCCGCGCCGCGGAGCTTTGTCAGTGGTACAACAAGGCCCAACTGATTTTTTTCCCGGGGGCCGGG
>NC_137206.1:1694965-1699965 GCF_960531495.2 Zeus faber | reverse complement strand
GCAGAGTCATGCACATCATGCACACGTGTGTGTGTGTGTGTGTGTGTGTGGGGGGGGGGGGATGGTATCTCAGGAGGTAGAGCTGGTGGTCTAGTGATGTAAAGGTTGCTGGTTGGATCCCAGGCTCCTCCTGCTAGCATGCTGTAGTGTCCTTGAGCAAGACACTTAACCCCTCATTGCTCCTGATGGCTGCGTCCGTCGCTGTTTGAATGATTGTAAGTGGCTTTGGATAAAAGCGTCTGATCAATGCAATGTAATGTGTGTGTGTGTGTGTGTGTGTGTGTGTGTGTGTGTGTGTGTGTGTGTGTGTGTGTTTACCAAAGTATGAAAGCTCATTTGTAAATTGTGGAGCTTTAGTAAAGTAAAAGCCTCCTAAAGTCAAGGAATGTAGCATGAGAATAGAACAGAACAGAAATGATAGAACAGAAATGATAGAACAGAAATGATAGAACAGAAATGATAGAACAGAAATGATAGAACAGAAATCATAGAACAGAAATCATAGAACAGAAATCATAGAACAGAAATGATAGAACAGAAATGATAGAATAGAAATGACACGGTTCCGACAGAAAAAAACAAAACCAAACATAATAGAATCAAATGGAGTAGACATAGGACAGCATAGAAAATAATAGAGGAAGACATAAATAGAAATGAATAGATGAGAATGGCAAATGATATAATGTAATAGATGTGCAATAGAATAGAATAGATTATATAGACCAGAGTCAGATAGATAACAATACAGATACATAGATAGAATAGATGTATAATAGAATAGAATAGACATGGGGTCGACATGATCTGATAGAACAGAGTAGAATAGACTAGAGTAAGAGAATAAAATAGAAAATAAAAGAATAGATAGAGAATAGAAACGTTTAGAAAGGATGGAACGGAACAGAAATTGAAAAACACTTTTTTTTAAGAAATCAACGAGCGATGATGTCATCATGTTCTGGGATTTTCTACCGTACTTAGTTCTACATAAGATGAGATGAACCTTCATTGCTCCCACAGCGAAGAGGTGTAGCCCCCACTGAGCTCCACCCCTCTCTCCATCTCTCTCCATCTCTCTCTCCATCTCTCTCCGTCTCTCTCCATCCTTCTCTCCATCTCTCTCTCCATCTCTCTCCATCTCTCTCCATCTCTCTCTCTATCTCTCTCCATCCCTCCATCCTTCTCTCCATCTCTCTCTCCATCTCTCTCCATCTCTCTCCATCTCTCTCTCCATCTCTCTCCGTCTCTCTCCATCCTTCTCTCCATCTCTCTCTCCATCTCTCTCCATCTCTCTCCGTCTCTCTCCATCCTTCTCTCCATCTCTCTCTCCATCTCTCTCCATCTCTCTCCATCTCTCTCTCCATCTCTCTCCATCTCTCTCTCCATCTCTCTCCATCTCTCTCCATCTCTCTCCATCTCTCTCCACCCCTCTCTCCATCTCTCTCCATCTCTCTCCATCTCTCTCCACCCCTCTCTCCATCTCTCTCCACCCCTCTCTCCATCTCTCTCTCCATCTCTCTCCATCTCTCTCCATCTCTCTCTCCATCTCTCTCCGTCTCTCTCCATCCTTCTCTCCATCTCTCTCTCCATCTCTCTCCATCTCTCTCCGTCTCTCTCCATCCTTCTCTCCATCTCTCTCTCCATCTCTCTCCATCTCTCTCCACCCCTCTCTCCATCTCTCTCCATCTCTCTCTCCATCTCTCTCCATCTCTCTCCATCTCTCTCCATCTCTCTCCACCCCTCTCTCCATCTCTCTCCATCTCTCTCCATCTCTCTCCACCCCTCTCTCCATCTCTCTCTCCATCTCTCTCCATCTCTCTCCATCTCTCTCCGTCTCTCTCCATCCTTCTCTCCATCTCTCTCCATCTCTCTCCATCTCTCTCCATCTCTCTCCATCTCTCTCCACCCCTCTCTCCATCTCTCTCCATCTCTCTCCATCTCTCTCCATCTCTCTCCGTCTCTCTCCATCCTTCTCTCCATCTCTCTCCATCTCTCTCCATCTCTCTCTCCATCTCTCTCCATCTCTCTCCGTCTCTCTCCATCCTTCTCTCCATCTCTCCCCTCTTTCTGTCCTTTCTGTTATTGGAGCTCAGATCTCTGTCAGAAGGATTAGACGTCTCCAGCAGTGTGTGTTCTGTGTGTGTGTGTGTGTGTGTGTGTGTGTGTGTGTGTGTGTGTGTGTGTGTGTGTGTGTGTGTGTGTGTTCTGTGTGTGTGTGTGTGTGTGTGTGTGTGTGTGTGTGTGTGTGTGTGTGTGTGTGTGTTCTGTGTGTGTGTGTGTGTGTGTGTGTGTGTGTGTGTGTGTGTGTGTGTGTGTGTGTGTGTGTGTGTGTGTGTGTGTGTGTGTTCTGTGTGTGTGTGTGTGTGTGTGTGTGTGTGTGTGTGTGTTCTGTGTGTGTGTGTGTGTGTGTGTGTGTGTGTGTGTGTGTGTGTGTGTGTGTGTGTGTGTGTGTGTGTGTGTTCGTTGGGGCCTATCTGTGGCTCATCTCAGGTTCCCGGCGTGTTGCAGTGATTTGTGGTGGATCATGTGGAGAGCTGTGCAGCGAGGAGCCCTGAGCCACTCTGCCTGTCTCACCCACCTGTCTCACCTCCCTGTCTCACCTCCCTGTCTCACCTATCCGTCCAATCTCACTGTCTCAGCCCCCTGTCTCACCTCTTTGTCTCACCCCATCATATCAGTCGGTCACACCTCCCCATCTCACCTCCAAGTCTCATCTCCCTGTCTCACCTTCCAGTTTCACCTCCCTGTCCCACCAGTCGGTCACATCTCCCTGTCTCACCTTCCAGTTTCACCTCCCTGTCCCACCAGTTGGTCTCATCTCCCTGTCTCACCTTCCAGTTTCACCTCTGCCCCACCAGTCGGTCTCATCTCCCTGTCTCACCTTCCAGTTTCACCTCCCTGTCCCACCAGTCGGTCACATCTCCCTGTCTCACCTTCCAGTTTCACCTCCCTGTCCCACCAGTCGGTCACATCTCCCTGTCTCACCTTACTGTCTCCACCTATCTGTCAAACTCCCTGTTTCAACTCTCTGTCACACCTCCTTGTTGCATCTCCCTGTCTCACATCTGTCTCACCTGTATCACCTCTCCGTCTCACCTTCCTGTCTCCCTTCCTTATACCACCCCCTGTCCTGTCAAGCTGTCTACCTGCCCATCCCACCTACCGTCTTAACCTCCTGTCTCACCTCTCTGTCTAGTCTGTCTCACCCCCCTGTCTCACCTGCCTCACACAATCTATTTACATGCAGATACACGCACACACACACACTCACACACACACACACACACTCATTACAGAGCTTGGCGCTGTGTTGCTGCAGGCGTCTGCTGGGTTTCTGTGTTCGGCCCCGAAAAAGACCAAAGATGGATTTACTTCCTCCCTGTCGTCACAAGTTTAACACCTCTACACCCAGGAGCCCCCCCACCCCTCCCACCCCCACCCTCCAACCCCCGCCCCAGGCATGCCAGAGGAGCTGAGAACAACCCTGTGTGAAGGACCACGCTTTGACCCCTTCTTAACGTCTTAGCTGCTCTTTGAGAAGGAGCAATCAAGTACGTGTGTCCGGGCGGAGGGGGGCGGGCGGGGCGGGCAGGCGGGCGGGGCGGGCAAGCCGGCGGGCGTGCAGGGGAGCGGGCGGAGCGGGCAGGGGTGGCCACACCCTGGAACGTTCCGCTGCGAGTGTCCTGTGTTATTACAGTCCAGGGGTGGATTTAAAACCATGTATTGCAACTCCTTGTATTGCATTATAGACAAGTCATTTATATTTTATATAATATAATTGAATATTATATAGTTTAATATAATATCATATATTATATTATATTAATTAAATATAAACGACTTGTCTATAATGGAATATAATCTTTACAGGGGTTGACTATGAATATAGTGTTTATTGTTGACTACCATTACTTTGGTATTTGACTTAATATCGAAGGACTGATATAAATGAATGTAACCGTATTCACAGACTGATCCTGATGTGTTTGGTAATTTCTGCTAATTTAAAGTATTTTTTTCACGTTATTCTCTTTGTGCCGTCGCTTCTAAATACAGTTTTGGAGAGAAGCCGTCTGCGTGTGGCTGTAAACCAGGGTTTGTCGTCGCAATAACTCACCGTGATGCTTGTGCCGTAGTCTCAGCGGCTGATACATCAGCCTCAGCGCCAGTCATCAGGGCTGTGATACGAGGTCTGGACGGTGCTGTGATGGTGGTCCACTGTGGTCTCCTCATGCTATAAAGACATGTTTACTTTAAATGAAGTATCTTTATTTCATGTGTTTTTTCACACGAGTATTTTACAGGCGTTCTATCATTCAAGGGGATGGGGGAAGGGGATGGTATCTCAGGCGGTAGAGCTGGTGGTCTAGTCATCTAAAGGTTGCTGGTTGGATCCCAGGCTCCTCCTGCTAGCATGCTGTAGTGTCCTTGAGCAAGACACTTAACCCCTAATTGCTCCTGATGGCTGCGTCCGTCGGTGTTTGAATAATTGTAAGTCGCTTTGGATAAAAGCGTCTGATCAATGCAATGTAAGCATGTAAGCATTCACCGTGCACTTACGTCACTGAATGTTCCTCTTTGTCATTTAGTTTAAATGGCCCTCAAGAACGGTGTTTTAAATATTACCATCGTTCCTGGTGAAAAACATTTTTTGTGTCTTCACTGAATGATTAAAGTTCGAACACAAAATAAAAGGGACGGCTCCTCCAAAGGTTCTTAGGACTTCCTGCTGTGCCAAAACGCCAGGACAGGTTATAGTTTTAGGGGTTTTGTGAAACGCAGCAAGAGTCACAGTTTTGCAAGTTTCCATTAAACGCGACGCGGTCCACAGGGCGCAAGTGGCTGGATGTGAATGAGTTGTGAGAGACCAAGCTTGGACTCATATATCTTCGGATGATGATGTCACAAGGCGGCCGCTCCTCAAACTAATCAAATCGCCTCCACATCCTTCTACTTCTGGTAAAATTACAACAGTTTTTCACAAATTTCTGCTTCAA
>NC_137206.1:1689965-1692465 GCF_960531495.2 Zeus faber | reverse complement strand
CATTCATGGTCCAGACAATGTGACAAATAAACCAGTGAATCACTAAATACCTGTGAAGAAAACTCTGTTGTGTCACTGATCCTGCGTTGCAGCCACTCACGTTGAATAAAGCCACCCCCGCCCCCGCCCCCGCCCCCACCCCCACCCCCACCCCCGCCCCCGCCCCCGCCCCCGCCTTGAGATGTTGATGACTTTGTAGAGGTGGAACTGCATCGCTTACACTGGGGGGGGGGGGGGGGGTGAAATAGGATTTTCCAAAAAATCTCCCAGATGTTTACATGTCTGGGTTTCCCAACACACAGGTCTCTGGGTCATGAATGGAGCGTCTGTGCTGGAAGCCTCCGTCACCTGTGAGCAGCTTTCAGGTTCAAGTGTTATTAGAGGGCTCCAACGGCTCGATGGAAAACAGGCTCCCTGGGTGGAGGAGATGCAGGAATGGAGGGCCGCCGCACTAACCTGGGGTGGACCGTCCCCCCTAACCTGGTACGGACTGGGGGTAGAAGACGACGTGCTGCTCGCCGCCTCAAGCACCGACATGCAGACGTGGTGCCTGAGGGGTCTTTGTTTCATCAGCACCAGGCCCTTTCCACCACCCAAACACCCTCCGCCTCCTTTTTTGATGTGGGTGCAGGAAATGCGGCGTTTTTGCGATTGCACTGATGTCTCCACATCGGACCTCCCAGCCGTCTCCACCGTCGATTTTCCCGCGTTGAGCGCTCAAATCAACGGACTGCTTCCACCCGTCGCCCCTTCCCCTAGAAGACGGGGACTCCTCCTTCACCGGTCCTGGTGCCACTTTCACCAATTCCACGATTTCACTGCCAAAAAGCACAGCAGAGCAGCGAGCAGACTGAGCAACAACAACCAAAAAACTCAGTTTAGTCCCAGAGGCTCGTTCAGTCCCAGTTGACTCCAGTCGGACCTTTCGTCAATTTGGGAAGGTGCTACGACCCGTCCAACCCCACAACTGCAGGCATGGATTACTGCACCTCTCTCTGGGTGAGAGGTTTGGATCTTTAAAGTTCCTCTGTTTCCGTTGTCAGAGTTGCTCTCTGCCTCCCCCGCGATCCGGCCTTTCATGGCGGCGGCAGCACAGCGTCTGGCGCCGTGGCTGGTGGAGGAGGGCGGAGGGTGGGGGCGTTCCAGCTGGATGCGGGTGGGTGCGGGTGTGGGTGTGAAGGTGCTGTCATAGAGTCCCACTGACACTCCACTGAACCCCTCACGCTGCCCCCGGTGGCCTGGAGGGGGCTCAACCTGGTCTCAAACCTGCAGCGCTGTCTCCTGCTGTGATGTCGTTTGGAAAAACCAAACCAAAGTTGATCTTTCTATCGTAAAGGAAATGGATGCTCCTAAAGTGTCATCCCGTTGAGCTTTTTACATCCAATATTCTTGATCGACGATGTATTTATTTTTTCAAATTATGATTTCAAGACATAATACATACATTTAAAAATTTTTAAAAACATTTTCAAAAAAGGCAAAAAATACCTTTGGGATATTAATATTTATATATATATATATATACATATACATATATACACTCTATATATATATATATATATATATATATATATATATATATATATATATATATACTATACTGTATATATATATATATATATATATATATATTATACTGTATATATATATATGTATGTGAATGCAAGGCATTATAACTTTATACAGCCCACTCTGTATATATTGTATATATACATATTTAGTATAAAGTTTTAATTTGTTCGCTGTTTTATGCATACAATGTGTATATCATTTTAGATTTCATACAAAAGTAAATATAAATATAGCGTATTTTATTTTGGTCTTTTTACCAGCGTTCACGCTCGGTTGAGTGCGTTGGTCCGAGCGGCTCCTGTGTCAACACAGCGAGCTCCGGCTTCTCCACCACAAGGAAACGACCAAAAAAAACAAACAAAAAAAAACTAAAAACAAAATAAACAAAAAACTTCAAGAAAACCCCACCAGCAGAGCTTTGGGATCTGTGTTGATCTTGCTCCGAAAAAGACTCAAGGCTGGTTTAAACATGGACGCCACGCGGCCTTTCCACGGCAGAACCCTGGAACCGGGACGGCTTGGGGTCCTCAACGCGCACGTGTCTCCTGGAGGCTCCAAGCGGGAAATGGCCTCCATGTGTCCAGGGCGTTTCCCCCCCGGCCCCGGCCCGGGGAGGGACGTCGGAGGTTCTCCCCTCGCACCCGAACCTTTCATGTCAACCTTAAGTCAGGTGTAACTGAGACCCACCTGATCGCCAGCCACCTCGCAGACACACACACACACACACACACACACACACACACACACACACACACACACACACACACACACACACACACACACACACACACGCACACACACACACACACGCACACACACACACACACGCACACACACACACATTGCAGACATATGTACTGGTACCGGGATCAATGTCCTCACACACACACTCGACGTTGAGCCTGCTTCCTTCACGTCACGTTGATTC
>NC_137206.1:1672465-1679965 GCF_960531495.2 Zeus faber | reverse complement strand
CACAGTGTTTGTTTTTACACTGGATATGACCCTTGATTGGAACATGAACCTGGTGAGAACTGGCTTCACCAACGTCATGGCGACAGGTTTCCTCCCATTTTATTTTGTCGTAAAAGTAAAAGTCGACAGAATTAAAGTGACACCACCTTCTTGGTCCCGGTCAAAGCTTCACCCGTTTTCCTCCAGAGGGTCCTCGCCCTCCTCTCCTCGCAATCTGTCTGATGCCAAAACTCCCTCCTGGCAACCCCCCGGGAGCTTCCCTTGGTGCCTCTCCACGTCCCGCATCCAGCTCCAGCGTCTCCATGAAGAGGCGGACAGCGAGCGGGCGCTGCTCCCCCCGCCCCCCCGCCCCCACCCCCACCCGCCCTGCGGGACCACTCCACCCAGGCGAAGGGCCCCAGACACCTCCAGACCCTCTCGCCCCCTTGTCGGGCGCTCTCCATCCACTCAGCTGCACTCCAGCAGTGCGCTCGGTCGGCAGGAATTGCACTCGGTCGGCAGGAAGTGCCTACTTGAACCCCGGATTCCACCCTTCTTCAGTCTTTCATTGGAGCAACGCGACACGACCGAGTCCTCGCCGCCTCCAAATCCAAAACCTGCTTTTTCTCAAGGGAGGCTCCAGCTTTTCATTTTTTAGCCAAGCTCTAGTTTCTAGTTATAGCAGCTCCGCATGCAGCTAAATGTATCGCATAAATAATTTGGATTTTGACAACGCTGGAAGTGCATTTCCCTAATTCCTACGAGCTAGGCTAGTCGATCCCCTCTGCAGCCATGCATTGGGCTAACATAGCGTGCAGAGGTGGAGTATCCCTCCACCTACGGCGTCTCCACACCGTTCAAAATGTGCCTGAACACCGGCTTCCTCCTTTAATCAAGGCGGCCATTTATTAGACCATCAGCTTTGGTGTTGTTGGTGTAGCACTGTGCTTAGCGGGGGTGGGGTTGGGTGGGGTGGGGTCCCCGTTAAGTGCATTTGAATAATGATGAATTAATTAACGCAATGGGATGGAGATGTTTCTGCTGGTGGGAGGGTTTTAACGCCGCCACACATGGGTTCCCTGATCTGTGTTTGATTCCCCCCCCCCCCCCCTCTCTTGTTCTCTCGCTCGCTCAAGGGGCAGATCACTGCTTCTATTGTTTACGTTTGGGACCCCCCCCCCCCCATCGCGGCACACCACATTGACATCCCTCCACCCTCCATCCCTCCACCCTCCATCCCTCCACCCCTCCATTCCTCCATTCCTCCATCCCTCCATCCCTCCATTCCTCCATCCCTCCACCCTTCCAACCCTCCACCCCTCTATCCCTCCATCCCTCCACCCTTCCATACTGTCATCCTTTCATCTCTCCATCCCTCCACCCTTCCAACCCTCCACCCTTCCAAACCTCCATCCCTCCATCCCTCCATCCCTCCATCCCTCCAACCCTCCATTCCTCCATCCCTCCAACCCTCCACCCCTCCATCCCTCCATGCCTCCATCCTTCCACCCCTCCATCCCTCCATCCTTCCAACCCTCCATCCCTCCATCCCTCTATCCCTCCATCCCTCCATCCCTCTATCCCTCCAACCCTCCACCCCTCCATCCCTCCACCCCTCCATCCCTCCATCCCTCCAACCCTCCACCCCTCCAACCCCCCAGCCCTCCATCCTTCCAACCCTCCATCCCTCCAACCCTCCAACCCTCCATCCCTCCACCCCTCCATGCCTCCACCCCTCCATGCCTCCACCCCTCTCCCCCCTGCCCCCCGGGGTGGGGCGCCTGGTGCCAGCTCTTCTGATTTAGAAATTCCCTGCAAAGCCTCTTTCTCTCTCTGCGCACGAAGGCAGAATGAGGCACATTATAGATGAATGAAGGCAGCAGCAAAGCTAAAGCGGAACAGAGGAGACAATTAGGACCCCCCCCCGCCCCCAACACCACCACCCCCACCCCACCCCATCCCTTCCACTTAAGACATAATACCCAGATCGAATTAATTTAGAATTTCTTCTTTACGTCGATTCAGCCAATCAGGGATGCATATTGCAGGCATGCAGGCCGGCCTAAGGAGAGGATCTCTTTATCCGACGCCTCTTTATTTATTTTCTCTTTTCTCTTTTTTTTTCTTCTTAAATTAGGGGTGGTGGTGGGGGTGGGGGTGGTGGTGGTGGTGGGGAAGATGGGAATTAGCTGCAGCACTTTGTGGGTCTGAACCGGTTCCATATTTACATCCAAAACCGCAGCGTTTGTCTTCTCTCTCTCTCTCTCTCTCTCTCTCTCTCTCTCTCTCTCTCTCTCTCTCTCTCTCTCTTTCTGTGCCTTTTCTTTGGGTATTTGCATAAGGAAGCCCTCCACCAACACCACCACCGCCACCACCACCACTACCAGATGCTTATTTTTATGCCACGGTTCAAGGACTTACAGCACTCTATAACTAAGGGAGCGACTTGGAAAGGAGAGGGAGTTCCACAGAGAGAGAGAGAGAGAGAGAGAGAGAGAGAGATGTGGTGCTATCTGTTAATGCATGCAGATCCATCCGGGCAGATTTGGGTCTTTTGTCGTTGTTTGTTTGAGTGTTTTTTGGGAGCGGCAGAGGGAACGGACCTGGGGACGAGCGACAGGAGAGGAGTCATTATCAAACCGTCAGATGATAGGGAACTGGTTCTGTGGGTGACGTACGGAGCAACGTCATCGCCACCGCCACCACCATCACCTTCTACTGTACGCATCCCTCCGCTGCACCTGGCCTGCAGTCAGGGTGCAGCGGAGCCGAAAAAACGATAAAAACACGGCAGGTGGGTTGGAGCAGGTCAGGAATGAGCCTGGTTGATGAAGCTGCTGTTTGAAGAGCTCTCAGCTGTTTATCACCACGGCTCCAATCAAGCTCCCTCTGATGTTCACCACCGCATATCGTGAGAAAAGACAAAGTCATTTGGGTTCAAATAAACCATGAGCACCACGTGGACGCAGGCGGAAGGTCTGAGGTGTAGCATCTTTCTCTTCCCACCACCCGGACACGCCCGCTCCCCAAAACAAGGTCGGATGAAGCGGGTGAGGAGCGGGGCTGTGAGGTCATCACTAAGGGCCCAACACACACACACACACACACACACACACACACACACACACACACACACACACACACACACACACACACACACACACACACACACACACACACACACACACACACACACAGTGGGTAAGCTTGTGGTGTGTTGTAGTAAGTCCCAGGTGGGGCTCCTTCCACTTCAGGTGCAGCTGTTGTGCTGAACCCTATGTGCTCGTCAGTGCTGCGCTGATCAGGCAACTTTATTTACGCACAACGGCCGTTCAACCTGCTTTACATGCTGCCTGACAGACTTCCACAATAAAATACATGAACGACAAATAGAAACACAACAGTAAAAACAGCTCACTGCCGTTCTCCGTCTGATTATTTCCTTTCCCCACGCCTGACACTCAGCTTTCAGTGATGGTCGCCAATTTGGCAACCACGAGTGGCCTTTTGGTTGCCCAGACTGACAAGTGGTCATGACCAAGTTGAAATTGAAAGTTGAGTATATTGGTCCTATTTAGTCAGAATGCATATTGTAATATTATGAGCGTGACATCAAGAAAGTACCCAAACCTGGTCGTGCTGGGCAAGTGGGCAACTTGGCAACTGGCAACTGTTGATATTGAATCCCGCTTCCCTTTTCCCCTTGAACTTGACCTGTTGTCTCCTCCCTCCAGCCTCAGGCCACGCGGGGCTGACCACGGCAGAGTACTACCACCATATGGCGCTGCTGGCGGGCCACCGCAGCCCCTACGCCGCCGACCTGCTGCCCAGCGTGGCCTCTGCAGCCGGGGCCGCGCACATGGAGTACCTGCAGGCCATGGAGAGTGAGTCCACGCCTCCAATGACACTCGCATATTTCGCGATTTTCCCGTTTCTCCGTGATTGTTGTGACCGAAAATCTTTGATTTCGCAGCAGGTTTGCTCTAAATTTGCGAGTTTTATTTTATTTTTTGCAGTAAAATAGCAGAAAATTGGCAGCGAAAGTCAAAAGTCGAAGAAATATATTTTTTTCTTCATTCCCATGATCCTTTGCCTCGCGGTGACCTGTCTGCAGTGCCCCCCCGGGGATTTCCTTCCAATTTTACATTTTCATTTAATACTTAAAATCCTGTCCGTCAATTATTTAAAGTTTCAAAAGTATTTAAGACTGATAATCCTTAAAACAGGCAGTCCCGCAGTCCCGATGTGTTATGGAGAGGGAGCGATGTCCGCTCCGTTACAAATAAAAACAGTGTTTTTATTTTAGACGCATTTATTTTCTTCCGTTTCCTAATTGAACGAAACCAAAAACCGTTTGAGCGTTTGATACCATTAGATGAAAATCTACATGAGAAATAAAGACAAATAAAAACAGTTTGGTGATAATAATCGTCCGCTCATAGTGATCGATTTGAGGATTCCACTGTATTACATAACTATAACAGATATTACATAGTCATTACATATGTAGTTTATCACATAGTCAAAGTCAGTCAAATGTATTCATAGAGAACATTTAAAAAACGTCAGATCAAGCTCCTAAGCTGCTACAACACTGGTGTGCTTGCTCTGCTGAGATCAAACCGCGGGTTGGACCACACGGTGCCGGGGACGGCGTCTAAATGAGTTATTGTCTAAATGTGGAGGGCTCCGGGGCGACTTATGCTAATGAGTTATTTTAAAGTGTAAATAGGAAATTGAACGCACGCGGCATCTTGGAGGGGTCGCGCCGCCTCGCCCCCGCCGCCTTTGATGGGAAGGTATTTAGTCGGGCAGACGCCGCTGCCGTGGAAATGCAGGTTGAAGTTCCCCGCATTCCTCAGAACAAACTAATTAAAACTGGCCAAACCAGCGCGGGTATCAGTGAATTAATTGCTATTAAGAGGGAATTGGAATGTCTCACCATTCATCACCAGGCGGAGTCTTTTCTTCTGTGTCACCGTTTAAGATTAATAGACTGAAACAAAACAATTAGGGCTAAATTTCAAGTGGAGACATCGGCTCTTCACTTAAAAAAGTAAAAGTAAAAGAAGAGGGAAGAGAGGAAGCCTGTGATCATTGGCGGTAATAACTCATCATGTTTGAACAATGTACGTCCCGGGTCGGAATCTTTTTTTTTTTTTAATCATCTGAAAAAGGCTTTTTTTCTTGGATTTTTTTTTTTTTTTTTAAAGGATGAAGGAAAATAAAATGGCAAGAGGCTTTTGGGTAATAACGCCGTCCGCGGCTACTCCAGTCGCCTCCACATCAGTGTAATTACCTTCAGCGAGAGTCGCTCTGATGGAACAATGGGCCTGTCGTGCTGGTTTGTGTTTTAATGGCTTATTGTCTGCAGCTTTACTCCCTAATTAGTGCAAGAGCTCATGGATCATCACACTAACATCTGAATTTGGGATCTTTATTAGCTAATTATAATTGTCTTCCGCACTGTTTTCTTCCACCAAAATTACAGTGTGTTCTTTATTAATGGCTGAGGCTCCTCCGTGTTTAACCTTTGTTTTGTGCGTATAAACTCACGTTACGTTGCCACTTCCCGCCTAATTATATTTATCGATTGCGGGCGCCGTTCCTAATTGCGGCGCCTTTTGCCGTAATTCCTTCGGTGAAATTCGCCATTAAAGCGGAATCCCAGATATTCTCACGCTGTAATCACAGTCGGCCTTGGTCGCTGCTGAAAGTTGCTGATTTTGTCGTTCCCTGAGAAATCCTGAAGGTTAAAGCGAGGGTTCGCAAATAAAACCAAATAAAAATGATAAAAAATGATATACCAATCATAAAGGTAAAACTAGACTGCAGGAGTCTTAAACCAGGACAACAAGTGCAAATCTTCTAAAATAAAATTCAACCTCTTTAGTTGAGCTCATAGTTGAAATGACGGGCCGTTCTGACCCCCCTAAATAAGACTTGGACCCCCCCCAAAAAGAGGTAAAAACAACAGGTCGGGGCGGGGTCTCAGCATTTATAAATCCTTCTTTCCCGTCATCGTAACATTACAGTATATTTCTTGTATTCATGCCTGGGAGAATGTTGTCGGAGGATTTCACACACCCCTAAAGTGGACCGTACCATTACACCCGAGCATCCCACTCGGCAGCAGAGGGCGTGGTCTGCAGCTCAGGTGACCTGCCAAAACAACCCCCCAAAACCCACTAAACCCACAATATAATTATTGTATCATTCACACTCTGGTGAGTTTATATATTTTTATGGGGATAAAATATATGAAACATGTAAAAACACACAAACAACAACAACAAAAACAATATCAGAGACAGTCATGTCCTCGTGGGCCCCTAGGGGCCATTTGATGGGGTTTTAGCTTGATAATTAGTCAGTACAAACACAATCTGTACATATTTTATATTTGAAAAAGGTAGAAGATAAGATAAGATAAAGATACTTTATTAATCCTAAAGGGAAATTACCAGAGTTGCAGCAGCAATGACATACATGACAAAACACACATCATGTACAAAAACACACCTTGTTTTTAACTAATTACTGTATATATATATATATATATATATGTGTATATATGTGTGTGTGTGTGTGTGTGTGTGTGTATATATACACACATATGCATATGTGTTTATACATATACATATAAAGGAACTACTGTACCGTATAAAAATAAATATAATAAAATAGAATTGAACTTAGTGAAAGGTAAAGCTTACAAGTGGGAGTAAAATAGAAAAGTAGAAGTGACATTATTTTAACTTGGAACGAACAAACCAGGAGAGAGTTTTAAGTGAAGTTTCTCACCATACTGTAAATATGCAAATCATTTAAATAAAAGGTAAATATAATATTTAAAGAAAAGGTCAATATAATATTTAAAGAAAAGGTAAATATAATATTTAAAGAAAAGGTAAATATAATATTTAAAGAAAAGGTAAATATAATATTTAAAGAAAATGTAAATATAATATTTAAATAAAAGGTAAATATCAAATTTAAAGAAGAGGTAAATATGATATTTAAAGAAAAGGTAAATATAATATTTAAAGAAAAGGTAAATATAATATTTAAAGAAAAGGTAAATATAATATTTAAAGAAAAGGTAAATATAATATTTAAAGAAAAGGTAAATATAACATTTAAAGAAGAGGTAAATATGATATTTAAAGAAAAGGTAAATATAATATTTAAAGAAAAGGTAAATATGATTTTAAATAAAAGGTCAATATAATTTTTAAAGAAAAGGTAAATATAAAATTTAAAGAAGAGGTAAATATTATATTTAAAGAAAAGGTAAATATGATTTTAAATAAAAGGTAAATGTAATATTTAAAGAAAAGGTAAATATGATATTTAAAGAAAAGGTAAATATGATATTTAAAGAAAAGGTAAATATGATATTTAAAGAAAAGGTAAATATGATATTTAAAGAAAAGGTAAATGTGATATTTAAAGAAAAGATAAATATAATATTTAAAGAAAAGGTAAATAAAGACAATATGAAGGAGCAACAGTTTTTTT
>NC_137206.1:1664965-1669965 GCF_960531495.2 Zeus faber | reverse complement strand
AAGCCGTGTTTGCCGCTGAAATGTAAGCAGTGCATCAAGTGACAGCTGAGCACACATTCGGAAGGAGCCTTTTGTGGCGTGATTGACGACGGGGAAACAAAATGTCGCCGCCTGCTCGGGTTACGTTCTGCGGATGAAAAGTCACACGAGAGCGGCATCTTCAATTCCATAACCTTTAATCCAAAACAAAAGGATGAAGGCTTCTCTGCAGATCAAGTCTCACGTACGCGTCATGCACTTCGGTGGCAGGTTGCTTGCGCGGTGCCTGCGCGGCTGCCTCACAGCAAGAAGGTCCTGGGTTGGATTCCCGCCTGGGTGCTCGGGGGGCTTCGTCGTGATCGGGGGGGTTCACCGTGTGGAGTTTGCATGTTCTCCCCGTGCTCACACGCGTCTCCTCCAACTTAAAAAAAAAAGGGCCTCAATCGAAAAACACGCGGAATGCTTTCCCGTCTGGCCCCTGTCCACGACACGGACCCAGCACCTGGGGTTGTTCCCCAGGGGGCCGACGTAGCAGAGGCTGCTCCATCCTCCTGGTGCTCTCTGGAGGATGGAGCAGCCTCTGCTATGTGTGTGTGTGTGTGTGTGTGTGTGTGTGTGTGTGTGTGTGTGTGTGTGTGTGTGTGTGTGTAATAGTATATCAGGATGTGATTTAAACGCCACTACTTGCATTTACGGCGATAAATAATCGACGCGTGATCGCGACTGTTTCACAAGTCGCCATGGAAACCAGCAAAAACAAACGGAAACAGGTCAAGCGTTCTGTAGGAAGAGGGATCCTGCAGCGAGGGGGCGGGGCCACCGGTCCTTCTCCACATCTCTTCTTCTCTAAGATATTCGCTCAGATTTCCGGCTCCAATGGAGTTTGAACCAGCGGGGACAGGAAGTGATGTCATTAGAAGGTCAGGGAAAGCCTTTGCGCCCTGCTCGCTCTCTTGGTTGTTTCTGTTCTCCTGCAACAAACACAACAAACACAACGACTCCACTGACTCTTCTGATTCTAGCCGGGATGATCGACGGCAAATATTGATGCCTCTGGAAACAATATTTTGTTTTTAGTTTTCTCCTCCAATGGACTATACATTCACTTTAAATGATTATTCCCAAATGTCTGTGAAGCACTTTGAGCTGCAAATCTTGTATGAAGGTCCTATGCAAAGAAAGTTTATTATGATGATAATTATTTTTGCTATTTTTTTTGCCTTTATCGTTAGTAGTAGTAGTAGTAGTAGTAGTAGTAGTAGTATATTATTACAATTATTATTCTCATTATTATTATTATTATTAGTAGTAGTAGTAGTATTATATTATTATTTTATTTTGTATTTTTTTTATTAATATTTTTATTGTTAATAATATATGTGATTATAAAAAACGATAAATATCAAATAATGGACAATATCTGCCTAGTTTGTCTTAATATTGACGAATGAAAGACACAATTCACATCATATACTTTTGTCAAGATACTGTGCAACTGGCTGTCCTCCACCCACCCACTCTGCTCCACCTTCTGCTCCACCCTCCAGACTCGCGGTTCCCCAGCCCGCGGCTCCCGTCCCGGCCCAGCAGGAAGCGTCCTCTGCCCATCTCCCCGCTGTCAGAGCACAGCTTCGACCTGCAGACCATGATCCGCACCTCGCCCAACTCCCTGGTCACCATCCTCAACAACTCCCGCTCCAGCTCCTCCACCAGCGGCTCCTACGGACACCTCTCTGCCGGGGCCATCAGGTGTGTGTATGTGTGTGTGTGTGGTTGTATGTCTGTGAGTGTGTATGTGTACGTCTGCGTGTCTGTCTTTGTGTGTGTCCATAGCTACGTGTGTGGCTGTGGATGAGTGTGTGTTAGTGTACTGTATGTGTCTTTGTGTGGGCCTCTTTTAGTGTGTGTGTATGTGTGTGTGTGCGTGTGCGTGTGTGTGTGTGTGTGTCCCATCCCGCTGTGGGTGATGCTCTCCCTGGTGGAGGGCGTCCGTCTGGGTGGAGCGTCATACATCACGGGCCGGCGACGGAGCGAACCAGCGAAGAGAGAGAGAGAGTGAGGGGGGAGAAAGATCCATGGCCCCGCCCGCCCCCATTGATCAGTGATCTGCGCGGAGAGCCCGATCAATCACGCCGACAGGCTCCAAATGGCCGGGGCCGACAGACTGATGAGTGATCTGACGGCCGGACGGGCCCCCAAATGTTCCGCGCTCCATTGATTTCCGCTCGGCCCTTTAATACGAGTGCAGACTTATGGGGCGCGGTGGGAGCCGCCCGTCACCACGCAGGATGGATGGAGGCGGCGAGCGCTGTTGTCCCGCCACACAGATCTGCCTTTACCTGGGGGTTCACCTGGGTGGGAGGGGGTCGGGGGGTGCGGAGAAGTTAGCATCGTAGCATTAGCACGGTAAGCTTAATGGGAAGGTGCATGCATTCCTGGTGGATTTAAAGGGTAGTTTCGCTGTTTTTCTATTCTGCTTCTCACTGGGCTTCCATGCAATCCAATGGGGCAAACGTTAAAGCCTGAGGAGAAAATGTCATTTCCTGTTCAAAAATATCTTATACCGGAAAAAAAATTATGACAACCGTGCATTTTATCAGATTTAAAATTCTGTTTTGCACGTCCGCAAACCAGCTCTTTTGAATCATCTACGCTACGGTAACAAGACCAGAAACAGGAAGTTGCGTCACTTCCTACTAACAACCTGCAGTAGCCAGCACTACGCTCTGGATGAACGGTGGCAATTGCCAAAAAGTAGTTCTAAATAAAAGTTGCTATCAGTGTGATTTAAGACGTCCACCAAAACAAAACCACCCAGACAGACGATGACTGTATCGTGAGATTTCCCGTTTCTGAAAAGGGGGATTCGACTATTTTTTAGGCGTGAACGATTGCCCCATTGAAATGCATTGAGGCCCGCCGAGAAGCGGAGCGGTACGTTTCACAACACCACACGTCTGTGAATGATGGGAAGCAACATTTTAAACAAGGCCTGGGTTGAAAAGCACAAAGCTTCCCTTCTAAAAGCCGTGGGAGCAGCGGAAGCCGGAACAGTTCTTTTCTGCAGGGTTGCATTAAATGCCACAACACCGCATCATAATTCAGCGTGTTAACAAGCTCCACATCCATGGCAGGGATCTGCCCGCAAGCCGCTCGGTTCCGGCTTCACCGCGGCTCCCGTCAGATCGTCCTCGGGGGCGAGGAACCGTCCAGAACAATCCTTTTACTCGCTGCCCGTCCTGCCACGCCCCCCTGCCACGCCCTCCATCTGCCTCGGCAGTGTTTCCTTCCTGTTTGAACTTGTTCACCTGCGTCGTGATTTATATATTTGCCTCCGGCGCGTTTTACTCTAGATGTCTTCCATCCCTCCCCCTCCCTCCCTCCCTCTCCCCTCTCTCTCCTCTCTGTTTCTCTCTCCCTCTCTCTCTCCCTCTCTCTCGCTCCCTCTCTCTCCCCCCCGCAGCCCGGCGCTGAGCTTCGCCTACCCTCCGACCCCGGTGGCGCTCCAGATGCACCAGGGTCTGCTCGGGCGCCAGCCGGGCTTGGTGGGCTCCGCCTTCGGCCACAGCCCGCCCCTCATCCACCCGACGCCGGCCTTCGCCACCCAGCGGACGGCCCCCGGCATCCCCCCGCCCCCCTCGGGGCTGAGCGCCGGCGAGCGCCCGGCCGTCTCCAACGACTCGTCGCAGGTGAGGGCGACGCGCAAGGCCCCGCTGCACGCTGCGATTCATCATCACTTGCTAATAGGTAGTGACGCGTGGCGCTAACGTGCCGCCGGCGGGCCCCTCCTTCCGAGCGGCGCTCTCCCGGGAGCCGCCTCCCTGCTTGTGTTGTCTCTGGGTTTTTGGGAACGTTCCTGAAGCAAACAACAAGGGGCTTGTTAGCATAGAATCCCAGCGCTGACGCCATTAATCACTGTGCCCGGAACAGGGACGCGGCGAGCGGACGTTGACGTGGATGGATGAAGCCAAAGGGGTTTTTCTCGCACGTGGGGGGCGTCGCCTCAACCAAATATTCACTGTTTACTGCGCGTCTGCACAGCGACGGAGGCTCTTATTTGGCTGCTGCCAGTGAGTCCTTCAGTTCAAGCTGTGCACGCTCCTTCATGTGTAAAGGAATCAAAAAACAAACAGAGAAATTGCTTGGGGACTGGAGTCGGACGCGGTGCATCCGGGAGAAGCCGCCGGCGCTGAGATAAGAGAGGACGGTGCTTTATTAACCCGCCGAGGGGGGTTTGGCCTTGATAGCGGCTACTAGTACAACTCCTACACTGCAGCGGCGACATACACCAAGTTCAAAAATATGTGACTTCAAGTTACTACCACAATTACAATTTGAGCCTTTTTAAAAAAATAAAAAGCAGGTTTGTCAGGTTTTGGTTGGACATGATCCCGTTGAGATCGTCTTTAAAGTAATTGTCCGAAAATGTGATGTTGACCTGTAGACCCTGGTTTGGAGTTCATTTGATTTGACTCTTTTTGGATTTTTCCATTTGATGGTTTTTTTGTTTCCGTCCTCTTTGATTCTGTGATTTTACCACTTTCACAACTTTTATGAACGTGAATGTTTTTGTTTTTATTTCTTGTATTTTGTATCGTCCATGTGCTGACTCAAACTCAAAAGAGTTGATGACCATCGTCACATCACAGCCGGGAGCTCCGCTGAAGGGAAAAGTCAATTGTTTTAATACGCATTTCCCGTTTCCTGCGCGTTCCAGACGAAGCCGACCAGTGAGTCCGCGGTGACCAGCACCGGAGACCCCATGCACCACAAGCGCTCCAAGCTGAAGCCGGAGGAGGAGCCGCCGAGCCCGCAGCCGCTGAGCGTGCAGGTACAGCACGCGGCGCTGCACCACACAGAGATCAACAGGGAACTCAACCTAGTTGTTTTCAGCTGAATTGGATGATAACGTCCAACACGTTGGAGGCTTCTTGGGTCTTGGAAGCATCTGCTGAGCTCCACGAAGATCTCAGCAAATAACATCAGCTGCGTGATCTTTAATATTTAAAAATAATTTATTA
>NC_137206.1:1647465-1662465 GCF_960531495.2 Zeus faber | reverse complement strand
ATAAATAGGGGCTGGATGTTACTGCACAGGAGGTGGGTCGCTGTCATGAAACACGTCCCAAACTAACTGATTCACTCATTCACACATTCATTCATTGTTACGGTAATGTAGGAGCGTTACTGTAACAATGTCTTTAGGTAACGCATTCTTTTGATAAGAAAAATGCAGAAAAAAGACAAAATAAGTTAAAAAGAACTAAGTGGAGCATTTCAACCAGGAGAGACTGGATGAGGATAACAGACATTTAATTGACGATGATCTGACGACAGGACTGAATGATGGTGCAGAGCTTGTACAGTTATGAATATTAAAACCATATTTCCTCAAATAGTGACCGGGGCGTCTACTGACCTCAGCTGCAGAGGGTACCAGGCTTTTATTAGGAGCAGACTTATATTAGAGGCAGGCTTTTATATTGAATCCCTCTGTTTAATAAGTAGATTTGCTCATATTGTAGAATGAATTTTGAATCAAACTTGCGTCTGGGTGCCACGCCCTGCAAACACGTGTGGTGAAAAAGAGAGAGCGAGTAGCTCCCCTGAAGGTCACACCTGTGACTGAGTTCACCTTGAACGCACCACCTCCAGCTTGGAGCGCTGGCCAGCGAGAGCGCTCAGGGCGTGGCATTTGCCCCAAGAAGTGATCTGCCATCAGCTACGCAGCAGCAGGAAACGGAGTAAATTAAATACCTCTACAATAAATACACTGTTTTTATTTGCTTTGCTGGGAGAAAAGATCTCTCTGATGGAGCTGTGGCCCTGCTCCAATTAGTTTATCCCCCAGTCTTCATTTGAGGCTTTTATATGTTTGTGTAGACCACGCCCCCAGCATTTATTTGAGGTTTTTATTGGACTACCGGTTTATATATTTGAGGAAATAGGGTATATGAATGGAGGGATCTCGGAGGCCGCTGGAGAGATCTTCCCCCGTGGGGTTGATGACAACCACCCGGACGGAGGACGGGTTGCAGGTTTATCCAGAATGTGGCGTGTACATGTCCTGAACCCCGTTGTGGCGCCGCAGGAGCACCCGGACGGCATGACGCTGGTGAAGGAGGAGGGCGACAAGGACGAGAGCAAGCAGGAGCCCGAGCCGGTTTACGAGACCAACTGCCGCTGGGAGGGATGCTGCCGCGAGTTCGACACCCAGGAGCAGCTGGTGCACGTGAGTGGCGACGCCCCATCCCAGAGAAACGTGCCGAGGCGTCGCCGGCGGCAGCCGGTGGTCGCTGGAACATGAATAAACAAATACAAACGTCATCATTATCATCACGGTTTCACTCTGCATCGGTGGATTTGGATGAAAGACTTTGACAAACTGTATAAAACAATATTACAACGACATTTTTATTAAAGCAATAAAACATTTTGGGGCCGATGCACTGAGTCGTCTTTAGGTCCCAAAATGTCCTAAATTTACATTTTCAATTCACATTTCGGCCGATGAGCCACAGACTGAGGCTAAATAAGAATCTCTCTTCCTCTGTTTTCTAAACTGACATTAAAAGGTCAAAGTGCAGATATTCCACACAGCAGGTGTCACTCGACAAATGATCAGACGCTACATCCCAAACCTATTCACCGGCATTTCCTGTTAGAAAATAACAACCAAACAGCGACTGATCCGTCTTGGAAGCGTGCCGTGACCTGGCGGTGGCGGCCGTGACCCGGCGGCGGCGGGGGCGTGGCAGGTCTCAGCCTCCGGTTGTGGTTCTGAGGACGCTCCGCCGGCCTCCAGCGCCACGTCACAACCACTGTTTCTCCGCCCGCTCGGAATTTGCGATACTCACAATGTGTTTCCCCCGGAGTTCAATGGCTGCAGCACAGCACAGTGACTCCAGCAGCAGCAGCAGCAGCAGCAGCAGCAGCAGCAGCAGCAGCGTCAGTGACTGATGCTGCTGCTGCTGCGCTGATTGGATCGGGGCGGCGACGGTAATGGCTTCAGAAGGCGCCGTTAACTGATTTGGTGTATTACACAACACCGACGTTCTGTAATACACAGCGGCGGCCATCGCTCTCTCTGTTCTTGGTCCGTTCGGAGGCCTCCTCCCTCCCTCTCTCTCTCTCTCTCTCTCTCTCTCTCTCTCTCTCTCTTCCGGGGAGATGGATGGCTCGTCCTTCGGTGCCTGAGGGGTTTTCCGCTGAAGCTAAATATTAATGATATTATGGTCTGCTACGCTCGACACTTGCACTGGTGTCGGCCACAGACCTCCCTTGCGACCGGTGAACTGGTTTCCAGCGCGGCCCTGCCCTCCCGCTTTACCCCGAATCCGGCGACGGATCCGACTGCTGGGAACCCTGCCCTCTGGTGGCCGCCGTAGCGCGGACGTGTCGGCCATATTCAGGAAACGAAAGCGAGCTGCAAACTTCCTTTAGAGCGTAAGAGCACGGAAATTAAAACCGACACAACTCATTCATATAAAAGCAGCGTAATCACTGGATTCTGATTGGATCATCCTGGTTCAGTGGTTAGTCATTTCTGAATAATGACCGCCGTTGCTAATGACTGGTTGCCACGGGCAACCACATCTCTGCCCGTTTTCATGGCCCTCGTATCACGCCGCCTTCAGGCTAATGCGAACACTATCTGGTGGCGCCATCTGGTGGCATGACGTGGAAAATACGGCGGACGACTTGGCGACGCGAACGTGGATCTCAGAACGTGAAGAACAGTAAACGTCTCGGTCGTAAGCAGGACGTTTGTTTTGTTTTGTTTTGTTTGTTTATTTTAACCTGTGCTGTCAGCTTGCTGGGCATACAACACAGAGTATTTGTGCCATTTGCATCCAGGACAGAGTTAGTCTGGAAGAGGAGTTCAAGTTCTCGACCTGCAATGCAACTCTTTATTAATTCTTAAATCATCAAGAACTGCTGCAAGGACGTTTGTTTTGGACGGCAGATAGTTCACTATGTTGTTGCAATGGCGGCTACGTTGCTCCGACTATTTTTTGTGGCTGGAAGCTCTTAAATTAGACCTAATAATTATAAAAACATTTCAAATTCATATTCTGTTTCAAATGTTCATTTATTCACTCTGTAGCTGAACAAGGAGCCGCCAGCCTCTTATTAGACCCGAGCCACTTTGTTGACGCAAAATTTGTTGCAGAGGGGCGGGGTTTACGGAAGAGGGGTGGAGCTCTTCGGTTTCAGACTCTCCATAAGCAACGAATGAGACCTCCGGAGAGTCACGGCGTTTGTCGGATTCGGTGTAAAGCCGTCTCAAAGCTACAGAAATACACTAACGTGCTGAGAGCGGTGAACACACACTGCTACGCTACGTGCACCGAGTCACACACACACACACACACACACACACACACACAAGCACACACACACACATGCATATACACACACACACACACACACGCACACACACGCGCATACACACACACATGTATACACACACACACACACACACAAGCCCACACACACACATGCATATACACACACACACACACACAAGCACACACACACGCGCATACACACACACACACGCATACACTCACGCATGCACACGCACGCACGTAGACACACACACACACACACAGACACACACACACACACACACACACATGCATACACACACAAACATACACACACATGCATACACACACACACACACGCACACGCATGCACACACATGCATACACACACACATACACACACACGCACACGCATGCACACGCACGCACGCAGACACACACACACACGCATATACACACACACACATACACATACGCATGCACACACACGCACGTAGACACACACACACACGCATGCACACACACACACGCATGCACACACACACACGCATATACACACACACACATACACACACGCATGCACACACACGCACGTAGACACACACACACACGCATGCACACACGCACACGCGTGCACACGCACGCACGTAGACACACACACACGCACACGCGTGCACACGCACGCAGACACACACACATCTGATGGAAGGATCCGTGGCTCTCCACAGCTGTCTGTTTGCGCTCTGACATTGCAATCCTCCTCGCGGTGGTAACCTCTATCTATAATTGATATCCTTTGCGCGAAATGGGCTGCCTCCCTCTTTTGAAGGGCTCTGCTCAAAGGTTGAGCATCTTGACAACTTCTTGCCCCCTGTATCTGGGAGGGGGGTGAGGCGAGGAGGGGGGGAGACGTTGGGGCCCTGTGGGGGAGAACGGGGGCTGGAGTTCTGCAAAAAAATAAAAAACACCCCCAAAAAACACCTATATACCCCCCTCCCATGCCGGTAGACCAGGTGCCAATCTGACCTGAACAATGTCCTCACTCCCCCCCCCCTCCGCTCAGGCTGTTTAACCTTGGTGAGACAGGCTGACAATCAGCGCAGGGCAGTGATTGCCATAAACACAGATAGCAACACAATCCTTATTAGGGTTTTTTTTCAGGTTTACATTCACATCTTGGAATAGTTTCTTTTTTCATCTTTTCCTCCCCCCTTTCCTCTCTCTCTCTTTCTCTGCATCAGACTTCCTGATATTGCATTTTAATTCTCATTTCCCATGCACATGCAGATATGGCGAGGGACGCCATAGACCCCCCCGCCCCCCGTCGCTCTAATTCGATGGAGCGGAGGAGAAAACGTTCTTATCTTTCCACCCCCCTCACACTCCCCCCTCACACTCCCCCTCACACTCCCCCTCCCTCAGTAACAGGGTAAGTACAGTACGAGCACCACAGCGGCTCCATGCACACTGGGCGGTGGGTGTGGGGGAGATTTCCATATAACAAAACAATGGAGAATCCCCTCCCCCCCTATGGCAGTCTCTTAGTGCCCAGAGCTATTATTATTATTATTATTATTATTATTATTATTATTATTATTATTATTATTATTATTATTATTATTATTAATAATAATAATAATAATAAGAAGAAGAATAAGAATATATAATGACAAAAATACTAAAAAATTATGAATATTGATGATGAAAATAATAAATATATATTATATATATATTGCACCCATCAAAATGTTGAAGAATAAATAAAAAAATATAAATGTAATAATGAGAAAAATAAAATGATGAGAATAATAATAATAATAATTAAAAAAAAAATTATAATAATAATAAATATAATGTATATTGTTCAAGTTCAAGAAATTATTTGTCACATACATACATATATTGTACCTAATATCAAAACATTTTTTAGGATTAATAAAACATAGACAGAATATAATAAAAATAATAATAATAATAATATAATCATCATCATCATCATCATCATCATCATCATCATCATCGGCAGCAGCAGCAGCAGCAGCAGTATAATCATTATGATCATAATAAACTGCATTTATTAAACCTGCAAAGTGGTTTAAGTTAATCAGAAACAAAGAAAGCTTAACGCAGAATTTTAAACAGCAAAATAAACACTTTATAGAACAGATTGTTTCTATTTAAACAGATTTAATGTTCTCGTGCTTTGTATTTCATTACGCTTCTGAATCCAGTGTAAAAACCACGACGCCGGAACCGGAATGACGCGTATTAGTCATTCTGCTGCTTTCTGCTTTTTTTGGTTTCCTCGTCGTCTTTTTCCAAACGTCCTCCTTTGTTTTTGTGCTCGGCCTCATTTTTTCAGGATTAAGTCTCCACACACACACACACACACACACACAGACACACACACACACACACACACACACACACACACACACACAGACACACACACACACACACACACAGACACACACACACACAGACACACACACACACAGACACACACACACACACACACACACACACACACACACAGACACACACACACACAGACACACACACACACACACACACACACACACACACACACACACACACACACAGACACACACACACACACACACACACACACACACACACACACACACACACACACACACACACACACACAGACACACCACCCATGTTCACTCCACACACTGTACCGTGACGCTCCTTATCCTCTTGCTCTTTCTTTCTCTCCCTCCCTCTCCCTCCCTCTCCCTCTCTCTCTCTCTATGATAAGATCAGCATCAGATCTGCAGTTTAGTGCAGTTATCAGTGCAGCCCAGTCAGCCGGAGCTGAGCTGACGTGGTTGTGGTTCATTTATTTCATGTACCTCCACCTATTACACTTCAACTCTGCAGCTCTCAACCTCCCTTTTTTGTTGTTGGGAGGGATAAACCTCTCCATCACCATCTCCTTCTCCATCCTTCGTTCCCTCTCTCTGACTTTTTCTTTCCCCTCGGAGGGAGAACTCTGGAAGATACGCTTCGCTCGAGTCTTTAATGTCGCTGTCGGAGTGGAGGTGGCGGAGGCCAACCCTTCAATCCCATAATTCCCTGAAAGGGTCTCGGTGCCGACTCCTTGTCTCTGTGTTGCCAAAACCTTCCGACGTGGACCAGCGAGACGGCGCTCGTTTGAAGTAAAGAAAAATAGAAATCTGCGTTTCAAATGTTGTGAACGGTTCCCAGGTGACGGAGGAACTCCACCTTTATCTCTGCTCTGCTTCATTCAGTTAAAATCAGGGTTTTGGGTTAAAAGGAGGAGGTGCAGTGATGGATGTCACAGTGTAAACATCATTTTCCAGAACCTTCTTTGATCCTTGAAGTTTATTGATCCTTTATTGTAAAAACATGGTCTTCTATCCGTCACAGTTGACGTAGGCTCGGTCCGTCGGCTCCGCCCAAAGTCATTGAAGTGGCTGGAGGGGCGAGAACGCAACGCCCCCTGGTGGACGAGCGTCTCCATTGACAACAGAGCGACCGACGCATTCCTAAATAGGAAAAATGCCAAATCCAGATTTTTCAACAGGAAGATGAGAACGATGTCACCGAGTCACGGCGTCACGTCGTCTCGGAGTCAGGTCGTCACAGAGTCACGTTGTTACGGGGTCAGGTTGTCATGAAGTCATGTTGTCACGGTGTCAGGTGGTCACGGAGTCAGGTCGTCACGGAGTCAGGTCGTCATGAAGTCACGTTGTCATGGTGTCAGGTCGTCACGGAATCAGTTCGTCATGGAGTCACGTTGTTACGGAGTCAGGTCGTCACGTTTTCACAGTCACGTTGTTACGGAGTCAGGTCGTCATGAAGTCACGTCGTCACGGAGTCAGGTCGTCACGTTTTCACAGTCACGTTGTTACGGAGTCAGGTCGTCATGAAGTCACGGAGTCAGGTCGTCACGGAGTCAGGTCGTCATGAAGTCACGTTGTCATAGTGTCAGGTCGTCACGGAATCAGTTCGTCATGGAGTCACGTTGTTACGGAGTCAGGTCGTCACGTTTTCACAGTCACGTTGTTACGGAGTCAGGTCGTCATGAAGTCACGTCGTCACGGAGTCAGGTCGTCACGTTTTCACAGTCACGTTGTTACAGAGTCAGGTCGTCACGTTGTCACGTTTTTACGGAGTCAGGTTGTCATGAAGTCATGTTGTCACGGTGTCAGGTGGTCACGGAGTCAGGTCGTCACGGAGTCAGGTCATCACAAAGTCACGTTGTCATGGTGTCAGGTCGTCACGGAGTCAGTTCGTCATGGAGTCACGTTGTTACGGAGTCAGGTCGTCATGAAGTCACGTCGTCACGGAGTCAGTTCGTCATGGAGTCACGTTGTTACGGAGTCAGGTCGTCACGGAGTCAGGTCGTCATGAAGTCACCTCGTCACGGAGTCAGGTCGTCCTGGAGTCACGTTGTTACGGAGTCAGGTCGTCACGGAATGTTGTTACGGAGTCAGGTCGTCACGGAGTCATGTCGTCACGGAGTCAGGTCGTCATGGAGTCACGTTGTTACGGAGTCAGGTCGTCACGGAGTCAGGTCGTCATGAAGTCACGTCGTCACGGAGTCAGGTCGTCCTGGAGTCACGTTGTTACGGAGTCAGGTCGTCACGGAATGTTGTTACGGAGTCAGGTCGTCACGGAGTCAGGTCGTCACGGAGTCAGGTCGTCACGGAGTCAGGTCGTCACGGAGTCAGGTCGTCATGGAGTCACGTTGTTACGGAGTCAGGTCGTCACAGAGTCAGGTCGTCATGGAGTCACGTTGTTACGGAGTCAGGTCGTCATGAAGTCACGTCGTCACAGAGTCAGGTCGTCACGGAGTCAGGTCGTCACGGAATGTTGTTATGGAGTCAGGTCGTCACGGAGTCAGTTCGTCATGGAGTCACGTTGTTACGGAGTCAGGTCGTCAAGGAATGTTGTTACGGAGTCAGGTCGTCACGGAGTCAGTTCGTCATGGAGTCACGTTGTTACGGAGTAAGGTCGTCATGAAGTCATGTCGTCACGGAGTAACGTTGATACGGAGTCAGGTCGTCACGGAGTCACGTTGTTACAGAGTAAGGTCGTCATGAAGTCACGGAGGCAGGTTGTCACGTTGTCACGGAGTCATGAAGTCACGTTGTTACGGAGTCAGGTCGTCATGAAGTCACGTCGTCACGGAGTCAGGTCGTCACGTTCTCACAGAGACAGGTCGTCACTTCATCATGTCGTCATGTTTTCATGAAGTCACATCGTCATGTTGTCACAGAGTAACGGAGTCATGGAGTCAGGTCGTCACATTGTCACGGAGTCATGAAGTCACGTTATCAGGTAGTCACGTTGTCACGGAGTCATGAAGTCACGTTGTCAGGTAGTCACGTTGTCACGGAGTCATGAAGTCACGTTGTCAGGTAGTCACGTTGTCACGGAGTCATGAAGTCACGTTGTCAGGTAGTCACGTTGTCACGGAGTCATGAAGTCACGTAATCATGGAGTCAGGTTGTCAAGTGGTCATGTGTCATGGAGTAAGGTCGTCACGTCGTCAGGTCGTCACGTCATCATGGAGTCATGTCGTCATGTCGTCACGTCGTCATGGAGTCAGGTCGTCACGTCGTCATGGAGTCAGGTCGTCATGCCGTCATGTCGTCATCATGGAGTCATGTCGTCACGTCGTCATGGAGTCATGGAGTCAGGTCGTCACGTTGTCATGGAGTCAGGTCGTCATGCCGTCATGTCGTCATCATGGAGTCATGTCGTCACGTCGTCATGGAGTCATGGAGTCAGGTCGTCACGTCGTCATGTCGTCATGGAGTCAGGTCGTCATGCCGTCATGTCGTCATGTCGTCATCATGGAGTCATGTCGTCACGTCGTCATGGAGTCAGGTCGTCATGCCGTCATGTCGTCATCATGGAGTCATGTCGTCACGTCGTCATGGAGTCAGGTCGTCACGTCGTCACGTCGTCATGGAGTCAGGTCGTCATGCCGTCATGTCGTCATCATGGAGTCATGTCGTCACGTCGTCATGGAGTCATGGAGTCAGGTCGTCACGTCGTCACGTCGTCATGGAGTCAGGTCGTCATGCCGTCATGTCGTCATGTCGTCATCATGGAGTCATGTCGTCACGTCGTCATGGAGTCAGGTCGTCACGTCGTCACGTCGTCATGGAGTCAGGTCGTCATGCCGTCATGTCGTCATGTCGTCATCATGGAGTCAGGTCGTCACGCGTCATGGAGTCAGGTCGTCATGCCGTCATGTCGTCATGTCGTCATGGAGTGGAACGTTTTGAGTCGTGTTGAAGCGCGGCTCAGGGCCTTCACGTGGCGGCTGCTTTGCCTCCATGCTTGGAAGCTGCAGGGGGGCGGGGCCACAGAGGGCGTGGCTGATATCCTGCTCAACCTCATGCACTGGGATCAAACTGCCCTCGGAGGAATGTGGAACCAGGGCTTTTCAGATGAAGTGGGCGGGGTCCAGATGTTTTCCCTAATCTCTGGGGGTTCAGCCTGTGAACCTGAGTGTGTGTGTTTTACTTGTGAGGACCGGTCTCCAAGTCGAATGTTTTCTTTGTGTGACAGTGTGTAAATGTGAGTGTGTGTGTGTATGTACATGTATGTTTGTGTTTGTATGTTTAGGTATATGTGTGTGTGTGTGTGTGTGTGTGTGTGTGTGTGTGTGTGGTGGTGGTGGTGTCCTTGTTCTTAGATGTAGGGCTGGATGTGTGAAGCCGTTTTCTGTTTTACACACACACACACACACACACACACCCCAGGCTGCAGGCCGTTTAATTGGTGAAATGCTGATTTTTTTTGATCAGGACAAGGATTAGTCGCCTCTTATCGGTCTGGAGTATCTCACTCCAAGATGAAAAGACTCAACTACTGTAGCCTCCCCCTCCTCCTCCCCCTCGTCTCTCCATCCCCCTCCCTTGTTCTCTCCATCCCCCCCACACATCCATCCCTCTCCGTCAGGTTCATTCAGTTTCATTGGCATCAAGGTGCAGAGAAGCAGTAGAACTCGGTGCTGGTTCCGTCTGCATCCATCACCTGAAACAACTCGGTGCCGTCTTGACTTTACTCACAGTTTTAACACCGTCTCTACATTTTTCGGGGGGTTTTGAAAAAAATGCCGTAGACATCTCACAGCAACCACAACCAACAGAATAACCACGTCTGAAATATGAGCTCTGAACATTTACTGCTGTGGGACAAATGATTGTATTTTATGAAGGTTTTGAACAGATTATTTAAAATATTTGACAAAGCCAACCTCCCTCCCTCTCAGATCTCCCCCTTCTTACCCCCCCCCCTTCGTCTCCTCCTTTTGTTTAACACACACACACACACACACACACACACACACACGCGGGGGCCTGTGTGGCTGACACCGCAGCGCGTGTATGATTTATTAGCGGCTGTTTGATAAAGCTAAACGGTGTTGTGGGTCCCAGCGCTGAGTGGAATCACCGTGTAAACAGCCTCCGCTTTTCATGCACGCTCACATTCTAATGCACGAGCTGCGTCCCGCCGAGGCCTCGATAAGGAGCCACGGAGCGTGTGTGTGTGTGTGTGTGTGTGTGTGTGTGTATGTGTGTGTGTGTGTGTGTGTGTGTGTATGTGTGTGTGTGTGTGTGTGTGTGTGTTTGGAAATCCACGCTCTGAGGATTATTTATTTTGTCTGTTTGGTGAGAAGGGAATCCATGTAATTTAGTTTAACAGTGAGAAAACACAGGCACATCAATCCAGGTGTAGCAGCGTGTCTCTGTCTGTCTGAGGTTCTACCCCAAAATCTGCTCAATTAAAACCTCTTTATTTAACAAATATATGACTTTTAAATATAAACATATTTTTGTTAATGTTTATATTTGAGCTCTTTTTAATATCTGCAGTAGATTAGTTATGTGGCCGGGGGTGTTGTGTCCTTTGTTATGAGTGGGACCTCGAGAAACGTTGTGATGAGAAGCTCCAACATGAACTTGACTGTTCCTCATGACCCTGCAAGGTCAGAGGTCAGGGGTCAGGTGTCCATCCTCCCCGTCTTCCGCTCCGTGGGCTCAGGAAATCCATCTCCGCTCCATCCGTTTATTTTCTTCTCTTATTTGGCTGCTGGGGCCGATAAGATGTCGGCATCAAGACGAATGGCCGCAACACGCCACGATGTTGTGGTGTGGCAGGGTCGTGGCGTGTGGCGTGGCAGGGTAGTGCCGTGACAGCGTTGTGGCGTGTCAGGGTTGTGGCGTGGCAGGATAGTGGCGTTGCAGCGTTGTGGCGTGGCAGGGTCGTGGCGTGGCAGCGTTGTGGCGTGGCAGGGTCGTGGCGTGGCAGCGTTGTGGCGTGACAGGGTCGTGGCGTGGCAGGATAGTGGCGTTGCAGCGTTGTGGCGTGGCAGGGTCGTGGCGTGGCAGCGTTGTGGCGTGGCAGGGTCGTGGCGTGGCAGCGTGTGGCGTGGCAGGGTCGTGGCGTGGCAGCGTTGTGGCGTGGCGTGGCAGGGTTGTGGCGTGGCAGCGTCGTGGCGTGGCAGGGTCGTGGCGTGGCAGAATAGTGGCGTGGCAGGGTTGTGGCGTGGCAGGGTCGTGGCGTGGCAGGATAGTGGCGTGGCAGGGTTGTGGCGTGGCAGGATAGTGGCGTGGCAGCGTTGTGGCGTGGCAGGGTCGTGGCGTGGCAGCGGTGTGGCGATGCAGGGTCGTGGCGTGGCAGCGTTGTGGCGTGGCAGGGTTGTGGCGTGACAGGGTCGTGGCGTGGCAGGATAGTGGCGTGGCAGCGTTGTGGCGTGGCAGGGTCGTGGCGTGGCAGCGGTGTGGCGATGCAGGGTCGTGGCGTGGCAGCGTTGTGGCGTGGCAGGGTTGTGGCGTGACAGGGTCGTGGCGTGACAGGGTCGTGGCGTGGCAGCGTTGTGGCGTGGCAGGGTCGTGGCGTGACAGGGTCGTGGCGTGGCAGCGTTGTGGCGTGGCAGGGTTGTGGCGTGGCAGCGTTGTGGCGTGGCAGGGTTGTGGCGTGGCAGCGTCGTGGCGTGGCAGGGTCGTGGCGTGGCAGGGTTGTGGCGTGGCAGGGTCGTGGCGTGGCAGGATAGTGGCGTGGCAGCGTTGTGGCGTGGCAGGGTCGTGGCGTGGCAGCGGTGTGGCGATGCAGGGTCGTGGCGTGGCAGCGTTGTGGCGTGGCAGGGTTGTGGCGTGACAGGGTCGTGGCGTGACAGGGTCGTGGCGTGGCAGCGTTGTGGCGTGGCAGGGTCGTGGCGTGGCAGCGTTGTGGCGTGGCAGGGTTGTGGCGTGGCAGCGTTGTGGCGTGGCAGGGTTGTGGCGTGGCAGCGTTGTGGCGTGGCAGGGTTGTGGCGTGGCAGCGTTGTGGCGTGGCAGGGTTGTGGCGTGGCAGCGTTGTGGCGTGGCAGCGTTGTGGCGTGGCAGCGTTGTGGCGTGGCAGGGTCGTGGCGTGACAGGGTCGTGGCGTGGCAGCGTTGTGGCGTGGCAGGGTCGTGGCGTGGCAGCGTTGTGGCGTGACAGGGTCGTGGCGTGGCAGGATAGTGGCGTTGCAGCGTTGTGGCGTGGCAGGGTCGTGGCGTGGCAGCGTTGTGGCGTGGCAGGGTCGTGGCGTGGCAGCGTGTGGCGTGGCAGGGTCGTGGCGTGGCAGCGTTGTGGCGTGGCGTGGCAGGGTTGTGGCGTGGCAGCGTCGTGGCGTGGCAGGGTCGTGGCGTGGCAGGATAGTGGCGTGGCAGGGTTGTGGCGTGGCAGCGTCGTGGCGTGGCAGGGTCGTGGCGTGGCAGGATAGTGGCGTGGCAGGGTTGTGGCGTGGCAGGATAGTGGCGTGGCAGCGTTGTGGCGTGGCAGGGTCGTGGCGTGGCAGCGGTGTGGCGATGCAGGGTCGTGGCGTGGCAGCGTTGTGGCGTGGCAGGGTTGTGGCGTGACAGGGTCGTGGCGTGACAGGGTCGTGGCGTGGCAGCGTTGTGGCGTGGCAGGGTTGTGGCGTGGCAGCGTTGTGGCGTGGCAGGGTTGTGGCGTGGCAGCGTTGTGGCGTGGCAGGGTTGTGGCGTGGCAGCGTTGTGGCGTGGCAGGGTTGTGGCGTGGCAGCGTTGTGGCGTGGCAGCGTTGTGGCGTGGCAGGGTCGTGGCGTGGCAGCGTTGTGGCGTGGCAGGGTCGTGGCGTGACAGGGTCGTGGCGTGGCAGCGTTGTGGCGTGGCAGGGTCGTGGCGTGACAGGGTCGTGGCGTGGCAGCGTTGTGGCGTGGCAGGGTCGTGGCGTGACAGGGTCGTGGCGTGGCAGCGTTGTGGCGTGGCAGGGTTGTGGCGTGGCAGCGTTGTGGCGTGGCAGCGTTGTGGCGTGGCAGGGTCGTGGCGTGGCAGCGTTGTGGCGTGGCAGGGTCGTGGCGTGGCAGCGTTGTGGCGTGGCAGCGTTGTGGCGTGGCAGGGTTGTGGCGTGGCAGGGTTGTGGCGTGGCAGCGTTGTGGCGTGGCAGGGTCGTGGCGTGGCAGCGTTGTGGCGTGGCAGGGTCGTGGCGTGGCAGCGTGTGGCGTGGCAGGGTCGTGGCGTGGCAGCGTTGTGGCGTGGCGTGGCAGGGTTGTGGCGTGGCAGCGTCGTGGCGTGGCAGGGTCGTGGCGTGGCAGGATAGTGGCGTGGCAGGGTTGTGGCGTGGCAGCGTCGTGGCGTGGCAGGGTCGTGGCGTGGCAGGATAGTGGCGTGGCAGGGTTGTGGCGTGGCAGGATAGTGGCGTGGCAGCGTTGTGGCGTGGCAGGGTCGTGGCGTGGCAGCGGTGTGGCGATGCAGGGTCGTGGCGTGGCAGCGTTGTGGCGTGGCAGGGTTGTGGCGTGACAGGGTCGTGGCGTGGCAGGATAGTGGCGTGGCAGCGTTGTGGCGTGGCAGGGTCGTGGCGTGGCAGCGGTGTGGCGATGCAGGGTCGTGGCGTGGCAGCGTTGTGGCGTGGCAGGGTTGTGGCGTGACAGGGTCGTGGCGTGACAGGGTCGTGGCGTGGCAGCGTTGTGGCGTGGCAGGGTCGTGGCGTGACAGGGTCGTGGCGTGGCAGCGTTGTGGCGTGGCAGGGTTGTGGCGTGGCAGCGTTGTGGCGTGGCAGGGTTGTGGCGTGGCAGCGTTGTGGCGTGGCAGGGTTGTGGCGTGGCAGCGTTGTGGGCTGGCAGCGTTGTGGCGTGGCAGGGTGGTGGCGTGGCAGCGTTGTGGCGTGGCAGGGTCGTGGCGTGACAGGGTCGTGGCGTGGCAGCGTTGTGGCGTGGCAGGGTCGTGGCGTGACAGGGTCGTGGCGTGGCAGCGTTGTGGCGTGGCAGGGTCGTGGCGTGACAGGGTCGTGGCGTGGCAGCGTTGTGGCGTGGCAGGGTTGTGGCGTGGCAGCGTTGTGGCGTGACAGGGTCGTGGCGTGGCAGCGTTGTGGCGTGGCAGGGTTGTGGCGTGGCAGCGTTGTGGCGTGGCAGGGTCGTGGCGTGGCAGCGTTGTGGCGTGGCAGCGTTGTGGCGTGGCAGGGTTGTGGCGTGGCAGGGTTGTGGCGTGGCAGCGTTGTGGCGTGGCAGGGTCGTGGCGTGGCAGCGTTGTGGCGTGGCAGCGTTGTGGCGTGGCAGCGTTGTGGCGTGGCAGGGTCGTGGCGTGGCAGCGTTGTGGCGTGGCAGCGTTGTGGCGTGGCAGGGTTGTGGCGTGGCAGCGTTGTGGCGTGGCAGCGTTGTGGCGTGGCAGGGTTGTGGCGTGGCAGCGTTGTGGCGTGGCAGGGTCGTGGCGTGGCAGCGTTGTGGCGTGGCAGGGTTGTGGCGTG
>NC_137206.1:1612465-1642465 GCF_960531495.2 Zeus faber | reverse complement strand
GACTGTTATGGTGTATAGGTTAAACATGATAAATTATAATATGAATTATTACAATGGGCTAACCAGCTCCAGTTCTGGTTAAAATGTCGGTTCCCATCATTTATAACTGTTCACAGCAACAACCTAGCTGAACACTTCACTGGTGAGAAAACTACTACTACTACTACTACTACTACTACTAAAGTAGTGAGAAACTTACCACTCTGCTGCAGCTTCTCACTGCGTTTGGATGCAGTCCGATGGGGACAACGTCAAAGCCAGTAAAACAAAAAAAACCCAGTGAATTCCTTTTGGAAAATGGGAAATTCACATCAGTGGAATTTTTACGCCCCTTCACTCTTGGGGGGTGGGGGGTGGGGGGGTTGAAGCGGCACAACCTCCTGTTTCTAGTGTCTTTCTAGGCTCTTTCAGATTTGCGGAAGTGCAAAAGTCAAGTCAAGTCAACCCGAAAAAGCTGCAAAAATGTACCATTTGAAACAATTTTCTTTCAAGTAACATTTGGTAAAAACTGGATGTTTTCGGCCAAGCAGTGTGTGTGTGTGTATATACAGTGTATATATATTTAAATATATATATATAAGTATGTGTGTGTGTATATACAGTGTATATATATTTAAATATATGTATAAGTATGTGTGTGTGTATATACAGTGTATATATATTTAAATATATGTGTATATATATATATTTAAATATATGTGTATGTATATATATATATATATATATATATATATATATATATATATATATATATATATATATATACATACACACACAGAAACACTATTCACTGTTATTAGGGCGTAAACGTTTGCCCCATTGAACTGCATTGAATAACATTGGAACGCTCCTCAGGGAACCTGTCCTTTAACTCCGTGCAACACTCACTACTTCTGGACCCTGAAGGCGTCGTCACGGCGACATCATTCAAATTGATTCCTCACCGTTCCTCCTGCGTTTTGTTTTCAGAAACCGTACGTGTGCAAAATCCCGGGCTGCACCAAGCGCTACACGGACCCCAGCTCCTTGCGCAAGCACGTCAAGACGGTGCACGGGCCCGAAGCGCACGTCACCAAGAAGCAGCGCGGCGACTACCCCCGCCCGCCGCCGCAGCCCCGGGAGCCCGGGGGCAACGGCCAGGGCCGGTCACCGGGGCAACACACCCTGGGCGGCTACACGGACCAAAGGGAGTACGGCCACCAGACCTCCAAGCAGGACGAGTGTCTGCAGGTCAAGTCCATCAAGACGGAGAAGCCCATGGTGAGACTCCGGTCCGGCTCTCGACACCCCTCCTCGACTGTGCTTCGAAGGGGAAATACTCCTTGGTGTTAATCCGTCTGCTACACTGATACAAAAAAAAATCCCATATTTGGTACTTTTTTTTAGCTGCCACTTTATAAGAAACTGTTCAATGTGCTTGCGTTCTGCATGTGCTACTCGGTTTGCTGTTTTCCATTGTTGGTGGCGGGGTCCGCCACACACAAAAAGTGAAATGCAGCTGCGGTGAATGTGGTTAAGAAGCTTGTTGAGGTCAGCAAACTGCCAACATGGATGAACATTAAAAATATATGGAGAAAAAACCCAAATCAATCAAAAGAAGAGGGCACATTTTAGAGCGAAGATGAGGGCAAACCCGGAATCTGCCTTGGAAATTCCCGTTTCAGAAAGTAAATTTCCGCTGCGGGATTTTGGGGAAACGCTGGATCTTGTCATTAGCGTCGACCCAGAGGCCAAACTAACAAGTGGAATCAGCTGATCAGGGCATGGCCGGAACACAAACAAGGCAGGATTTGGGCTTTCTGAACCTGGTATTTTCCACCCCTCAAAAAACGTTGCCGTTTCAAATGTAATTCTGGGCCTGGCAGTGTAATCCACCGCACACCGAGGATGTGACGGATTACCACTTTAAAGTCACCGCTGCTGTGGGAGAAGGCGGAAAAAGGACTTTGAAAAAATGTATTTATTCACACTCCTTGTCTAACACTTCCCGATTCCTTTCCACTTGCCTTGAATCCCAAAAGCTGCTTTGATGTCTGTGTGTGTGTTTATGTTCGTGTGTGTGTGTGTGTAGGTGTGTGTGTGTTTGTGTCTGTGTGTGTGTGTATGTAGGTGTGTGTGTGTGTGTTTATGTGTGTGTAGGTGTGTGTGTGTGTGTGTGTTTATGTGTGTGTAGGTGTGTGTGTGTGTGTGTGTGTGTGTGTGTAGGTGTGTGTGTGTGTGTGTGTGTGTGTGTAGGTGTGTGTGTGTGTGTGTGTGTGTAGGTGTGTGTGTGTTTGTGTCTGTGTGTGTGTGTGTGTGTGTGTGTGTGTGTGTGTGTATGTAGGTGTGTGTGTGTGTGTGTGTAGGTGTGTGTGTGTTTGTGTCTGTGTGTGTGTGTGTGTGTATGTAGGTGTGTGTGTGTGTGTGTAGGTGTGTGTGTGTGTTTGTGTCTGTGTGTGTGTGTGTGTGTGTAGGTGTGTGTGTGTTTGTGTCTGTGTGTGTGTGTGTGTGTGTATGTAGGTGTGTGTGTGTGTGTGTAGGTGTGTGTGTTTGTGTCTGTGTGTGTGTGTGTGTGTATGTAGGTGTGTGTGTGTGTGTGTGTAGGTGTGTGTGTGTTTGTGTCTGTGTGTGTGTGTGTGTATGTAGGTGTGTGTGTGTGTGTGTGTTTATGTGTGTGTAGGTGTGTGTATGTGTGTGTGTGTGTGTTTATGTGTGTGTAGGTGTGTGTATGTGTGTGTGTGTGTGTGTGTGTGTGCGTAGGTGTGTGTGTGTGTGTTTATGTGTGTGTGTGTGTGTGTGTGTGTGTGTGTGTGTGTGTGTGTAGGTGTGTGTGTGTGTTTATGTGTGTGTAGGTGTGTGTGTGTGTGTGTGTGTGTGTGTGTGTAGGTGTGTGTGTGTGTTTATGTGTGTGTGTGTGTGTGTGTGTGTGTGTAGGTGTGTGTATGTGTGTGTGTGTGTAGGTGTGTGTGTGTGTGTTTATGTGTGTGTGTGTGTGTGTGTGTGTGTGTAGGTGTGTGTGTGTGTTTATGTGTGTGTAGGTGTGTGTATGTGTGTGTGTGTGTGTGTGTGTGTGTAGGTGTGTGTGTGTGTGTAGGTGTGTGTGTGTGTTTATGTGTGTGTGTGTGTGTGTGTGTGTGTGTGTAGGTGTGTGTGTGTGTTTATGTGTGTGTAGGTGTGTGTATGTGTGTGTGTGTGTGTGTGTGTGTAGGTGTGTGTGTGTGTGTGTAGGTGTGTGTGTGTGTTTATGTGTGTGTGTGTGTGTGTGTGTGTGTAGGTGTGTGTTTATGTGTGTGTAGGTGTGTGTATGTGTGTGTGTGTGTGTGTGTGTGTGTGTAGGTGTGTGTGTGTGTGTTTATGTGTGTGTGTGTGTGTGTGTGTGTGTGTGTGTGTGTGTGTGTGTTATGTGTGTGTAGGTGTGTGTATGTGTGTGTGTGTGTGTAGGTGTGTGTGTGTGTGTAGGTGTGTGTGTGTGTTTATGTGTGTGTGTGTGTGTGTGTGTGTGTGTGTGTGTGTGCTCACCCTTCTAATGAGTAAATGTTTCCTTCTGTCCTGGGCTTCTCTCTTGCTCCCTGTGTGAGGACAGTGGGTCATCAGGTGAGAGGTTGACGCTGCGCTGCTCCAAACCTTCCTCCACGTCTTCACCTGCATTCCCCCTCATCTCACCGTTCACACACGTTCACGCTCCACCTTCCTCTGCTTTAGTTTAGTCGTGGCACTTCCAAAAACACAGGATGGACAGTGGAACAATCAGGCAAAAGGGCGAAGGAAAGAGAGATACAGAAGTAGAGTAAATAAAACAAAATTGAAAACAAAAATATAATAGATAACAATCAAAATGATTATTTATTAGATTTGTCTTTTATTATAAATTAACCTGTAATCATTTATATATTTATCTAATCTACTTTATCAAAGTAGTATTAAGTAGTATTAAAGTAAAATCAAATATATTTAAGTTATTTTTATCTATTATCTATAATATAATATTTATATTTATTAATCTTTTATTATTTGTATTTATCTTATATACTTATTTTAAAATCAAATCTATTTAAGTTATTTATCTATTATTTATAATATTTCAATGTATTAATCTTTTATTATTCATATGTTTGTCTTATCTACTTAATTTATGATCTGATCACCTTAATTTATTGATCTATTATTATTTATAATATTTATATTTATTTATATATTTATCCAATATACTTCATTTAAAGATCTGATCTATTTTCTCCTCCAATTCAAAGTACCAACCATCAAAGTATTTTCTCATTCCACTAGATTTCCAATAAGCACTGATTGCCTCTGAGTTCTGCCCAAACTGCCCCAGTGCCTTTGGGCAGAACTCAGCGTTGAGAGGTTGCCCGGCGCCACCCGGGAGGGCGCCGCGGCTGGGCCAAGGTCTTTGGCGTCCATGTTGGCAGCGGACGCCAAGAAACGGAACGTTCCTCTTTCCTCTCATGAGCCAGAGTTCCAAAAAATCTGCAAAAGGGCCCGTGAGGAAAACACCACCACCACCACCACCACCACCACCAACAACAACACTTCTGAGTTCAAGCTTTGGACATTCATTTTCCTGAACATTTTAAAATACAAAAAAATAATAAAAATAATAATAACAATAACATTTCTTTGTAAAGCACCTTTCATACATGACATGTAACTCAAAATGCTTTAAATTAAAAGAAGGTGTCAGATAGTGACAATAAAAACAAAGCAAAATGCATTTTATACAAAGTAGAATATAAAATAATTAAAAGAATGAAATTAGTTAAAAACAGGGTATGAATACGTGTTCCTCCGCTAATTATTATTAATCATGAAACTCAAAATGCACAAAATAAAATAAAAGTCATGAAATAACGAAAAGAAGGACTTTTTAACACGAGGGTCGTGAAACACATCTCAAATGAATTGACACAGAAAATGCAAAATGATTCAACATTACATATGAAACTCTAAGTGTAGTGATGCAGTTCACATTTAATTCAATATTTTGATCAGAAAAACACGGGGAAAAACGCAAAAATATAACATTTAAAAACAACCGAGTGGCTCGTTGTGTCCTTTAATATTGAAATGAATAACTTCACGTCCTCTGTGAATATGTGTCAACTCATTTGGGCGGTGTTTCATGGAGCTGTCATGACAACGACCCAGAGAGACACACCCTACCTTCTATCTATTTAAGAAAATCACTGAAACCGTGTGCACTTTGTGGCAGGTTTTGGTGAAATAATCAGGCTTTGGCACCCAAAGGAGACCAGGTTGAATCAGAGGTCAACAGACAAATAAACAAAAATCCAGAACCCCCCCCGGCCAGAATTCAGAATTATTATTTATTATGCCTTATGCACTTTCAGCTGCGGAAATGGAGCCGATTGGCTGCAGAACCGACCTCTTGGGGAGAATTGAGTTGAATTGTCCGAAGGGCCACAACGGGGCCCTGGGCAAAGACGCCTTCTAAGCCCAAAACCAACTTTATGGCCCCACGGTGGCTGGTCTGGAGGGACCTCCATGTCCGGTGACTCAAGGGGCCCCATTCAGACGGATCAGGAGTGGAAAACAACATTGTTTAGGGCGTTCCGGTGGGGTTCGGGGGCTTTGTTGTTGATACAAGTGACCATGCCTGTCGACTGCGGGGCAATAAATGTGAAGTTAGTGACAGGATCATCATCATCATCATCATGCATGCAGACTCTGGCTTAGGGGCCCCTCTGAGCTCTCAGGCCCCCGGGCCTGTGCCGGGTTGGCCCGTTGGGTAATCCATCCACGGCCGCAGTACCACCCGTGTTCTGAGCGTCCCTGATCCCAGTCATCCCTCAGATAGTTGTGGTGTCGTGTCGTCGTGTGGAGCATGTCCCAAACGCATTGTGTTCCTGACACATCGCAGCACAACTGTCCTGAGGTCATAAAAACTCTTCCTCCTCCTCCTCTTCTTCTTCCCCTTCCTCCGTCCATCCAGACGTCTCAGCCAAGCCCTGGCGGTCAGTCTTCATGCGGCGGTGACCAGCCCCCCCTCAGCGCCTATTCCAGCGGTGGAGTCCAGTTTAATGTGAGCGCGGGACGCTCGCCAGGGGAGGGGCTAGAGCGGGACGAGGAGCGCGGTGAGGAGCACGACGGGGAGGAGGAGGTGGAGGAGGAGGAGCGCGGCCGGCGGGGCCCCCCTGCGCCCATCATGGACTCCACGGTCTCCACAGCGACCGCCGCAGCACTGACGCTGCAGGCGCGGCGGTGTGTGGGGCGCCCGCTGCGCTGGATGGAGCACGTCAAGATGGAGCGGCTGAAGCAGGTGAACGGAGCGCTGTGCCCCACGCCGCCCCCTAGAGGAGCCACGCTGCCCATCATCCTCGGGAAGGGTGAGGCTCCGTCTGCAACGCATTACAGTCATCCCAGAAATCTGACCGCTAGTTTGATAGATATTCTGCTGACTGCGAAGGAGAAGGAGACGCAGACAGACAGGCAGTGCAGACAGAACAGGAGGGCAACCTCACCTCTGTGGTTCCATTAGAGTATATCCCAGAATCAGCCCATGACACCGCACCACCTTCACACAAGACCTCGACTGTATGAAACTAATCCCAGCCGTTGCACATTTAGAGATTATCCAAAATAAAATCTTCCAAATTTGAGGCAAAACAAACACGGTGTGTTCCGCTGAGCGGGTTCAGATCGATATCAAGACGTGGATCAGATCAGTCAGAGCAGCACGAAACCACGTTTCATGGCCAAGAGCCTCCAGTTGTCTGGAGCAGCTGTTGGTTCCTCTGGAATTCATCTCTGCTTCCTCCATCTCACACCTCTGTCCTCCTTCTCTCCCAGGTTCCTGTGTGGACCGGCCATGGGAGGTGTCCGCTCCTCCGCCCCCTTTTCCTCTTCGTCCTGAGCCGGGCGGCACCGAGCTCACCGTGCTCGGCCTGCTCCCTCGTGACCGGCGCGACAGCAGCGGCAGCGGCGTCAGCTCCGCCTACCTGAGCGGCAGCCGGCGCTCGTCGGGCATCTCACCCTGCTTCTCTAGCCGCCGCTCCAGCCAGGGCTCCCAGAGCGACCGTCGGCTCCACAACCTCAGCTCCACCGACTCCTACGACCCCATCTCCACAGACGCGTCTCGCCGCTCCAGCGAGGCCAGCCAAGGGGGCGGAGGCTGCGGCGGAGGGGGAGGAGGAGGAGGGCTGCTCCCGGGCAGCGGGTGGGTCGGCGTGGGCGGTGTGGGTGGATGTCCGGCAGGGGTGGGAAGCTCGCGGGGGATGCTCAGCCTCACCCCGGCTCAACACTACCACCTGAAGGCCAAGTATGCGGCTGCCACAGGGGGGCCTCCCCCGACGCCCCTCCCCAACATGGAGCGCATGAGCCTGAAGACCCGCATGGCTGTGATGGAGGCGGGTGAGGGCGGCAACCAGGTGCTGCCCCCGCTGGTCAGGCCGCGGCGTTGCAGTGATGGCTCCAACGGGTACGCCAACGGGTACGGCGACGGGTACGGCGGCGGGCACACAGGGCATCCTGGCCACAGGAGGAGGGTTCTCTACCCCGGGGAAGGTCCAGCACAAAACACACGGAGGGCCAGTGACCCTGTGCGCTTCCAGGCTACCGATGTGTTGGGCCTGCCACAAGTGCAGCGATTCAACAGCCTCAACGCCCTCCACCCTCTGCCCCTACTGTCGGCTGCCCAGCACCCCGCAGCAGAAGGCCGCGGCCTGCAGAACGCCATGCGGCGCTCCGAGGGTAACCTGCCGAGAGGCCTCCAGCACTCGCCCTGTGGCCCCAGCATCATGGAGCACTCCACCCTGGAAGCGCTGGCCATGGACCAGGACCTGGACGCCGCTCTGCTGTTGGGAGACGAGGACGTGCTGCCAGATGACCTGCTGCAGTACCTGCGCTGTCACGCTGACGGAGGCTCCTTCAACAACATGGAAGATGGCTACGAGTCCCGCGGCCTCCAGGAGGAACAACAGCAGCAACAGGCGACGGAGAGGCGGAGTCCAAGCAAGCTGCCCATACAGTGGAATGAGGTGAGCTCCGGCTCGGCTCAGAGGGAGCCGGTCCAGGCAAGGCAGTGCGGGAGATGGCAGGGATCGCAGCCTGCCCCTGCCCCCTTCAGCAGGTTTGGAAACATGGTGCAGCAGCAGCAGCAGCAGCTTCCTCGGGACTTCCATAACAGCTGCGCTAACCCAGCGAACCAGCCGCCGGTCACCTGTAGGGTCAAGATGGAGGCATCGGCTAACGCCTGCATGGAGATGAGAGCCAGCGGTAACACTCCGGCGCAGAGCTTCGGCAGGCCCGACTTGTCCGAGATACCCGCCGGGCCCCGGGCCTTCTCCCAGGGCCTGGGTCCTCAGAGCCAAAACTTCTTCCAGCATCATCACAACAGCAGCAACAACTCCTGCCGGGTCGGGCACAACCTCCTCCTGAGCAGGGCTTCCGCGGAAGGCCTCTCCAGTATCCATGCCCTCTCTCAGGCTCCCGCCTCTCGCCTGGCAGCCGGCGACAGTTACCGGATCCAGCAGTACCTCACTCCAGAGACCACCGAAGACCCCCAGCCCGGTGGCAATCAATGCTCCCTTGCTCTCCAGGTGTCAGGGTTGAAGCTGGAGGCTCCGGATACCGGCTACCTAGCGCCAGGCTTCAGCGAGCAGCTCTGCTTCGAGCCGGGCGCCCCCCCGACCTCATCCGCCTTCCCTGGCTCGGAGAACCAGTGCTCGCCGGAGTCCGTGTCAGAGTCGGCCAGCCCCGGCACCTTGGGGGTCGTCGGGGGCCCAACGGCCATGCTGTCTCCCGGCTCAGACCAGGTGACCAGCACGGTGGACGGCGGCGTGTCCGGTGTTCTGGACGAGGTGGTGAGTCTGGACTTTGGCGCCATGTTGGAGGACGGCTACGACCAGAGCAGCCTGGTGTCGGGGGTGATGAGTCCCTCCGTCTTCCAGGGTCTGTCCAGGACCTCGTCCCGGCTGACCACACCCCGGGCGTCCGCCGCCTTCCACGGCCTGCCGCCGGGCGCCAACAACATGGCCATCGGAGACATGAGCTCCCTGCTCACCACGCTCGCCGAGGAGAGCAAGTTCCTCGTCATCATGCAGTAGCCTCTCCCTCTATCTCCCCCTCGCTCCCTCTTTCTCTCCGCCCTCTCCTTCCCGAGGACAAATTCGAAAGGAAGGGAAACCTCTGGTGTAAGTGAAGAACTGAGTCAAAAAAAATTATAATAATAGAGAAAGTTGTAACTTGTAAGAGAAAAGAAAGCAAATATGAGAAGTTGAAACACATTTCAACACAGTGTTGATGATTTCCAAACAGATTTATTTTGTAAAAATTGACATCTCGGCTGGAATACAAGGGATGTCAAACGTATGTGTAAATAAATAGTTCTATTCCTTTTGTGGAATGAAGGCTATTTTGTGGAAGCCCTTCTCTTTGTATTACTATTTGAAGCAGTATTCTGTGGACGGTCACTGTTTTTGTTGTTGTTGTTTTGTTGTTTTTTTAATCGCTGTACACACTGTTGATAAAAATGCATGTATTCAAGGTTAAATATAAATACTGTCTTTATAAGTACATAGAGTAGACCATGTGCCAAGTAGCCATCGTTTCGACCCCTCCACGTGAATCCGCGCTCCTCCCGGCAGAGGACCTGGCCATGACTTTATATCAGTATATATCATAGATTTTTGGCATAATGAATCTAATGTCTTTTCTTTGTGCTTCTACAAAGTCTTTACCACGTGGGGTTTTTTTTTTGGGGGGGGGGGGGGTGGCAAGAATATCCTCAAGAGTCTTAAATAGTAAAAAAGAAAAAGGCCACGATCAAGGTGTTCGAAACCCCAGGAGACGCCAGTCGTCTGGTCCCAGGACGCAGACGAATTCACCCCGTTTTTGACCGATTGTCGATGCCTTTCGGCAGTTGGCGTTAAAATGACCTTTTTCTTTTTCTTGTTTGTTTGTTTGGTTTAATCGATGAAAAAGGTCCAGTTTGGTGCTCGTCGTGTGTGCTTCTCCGCGTAGGTATCGCAGCGCTTCATGGGTTTGATGTTCCGTGTCCCTGGCCTTCAGTGTTTCATATCACATGGACTTTGCCTCTCTGGTGTTAAAGGTTATGAGACGACGTTTTTGTTGTATAGGAAATCAATATCCGTTTGTTTTATTTCCAATTTTCCAACTAAGAATGTGCAGGCCTACTGCCAGTGACCGTTGGTGTTGCCTTGCGGTTCTTAGTCTCCGCACAGAAAACATTGAGTGTTTTAAGTCGTATCGAGCAATGAGGTACAACGTGTTTTATTACTTACGGTACTTTTTGTGTTTTGTTGTTTTTTTTGTGGCTGTGCAAAAGTTTCGTTTTCAAGAGCGGAAACAGTTTCCTTTGAACGAAGGGAAGTACACTGAGGTACGTGCCTTAAACCTGCCTGTTAATAACAGAGAGAGAAGCAGAACACTGCCAATGAAATATGAAACAAATCAAAATAAAGAGAAAACGCCAAGTGTCCTGTTGCGACCCGAGGGGAAAGAAATAAAAATAAAATCACACAGGCAATGTCTGACGATCAGAGAAGACGAGCATTCTTTTTTTTAAGTTTTCACGTTTATTGTCCTATTTTATATAAATATATATATATATAAATTTGTAAATACATTACTCTTTGTGTAGATTTAGTCGGGGGTATTATGAGAAGGACCCATGGGGCCAAAAAAAAAGACTGAGTCCGCTTGGTACGAGCCCGTGGCCAGAAGAGACGCTCCACTCTTTTATAACTGACTACAAATATTTGTATGGTTTTAATAAAAAAAATAAGGAAATTGTATTTCAAGTGTGTGTTTTCTTGCCTCTGAGCTGAATGTCATTTGTTTGGGTGTTTTTCATTGGAACATTTCCCATAAAAAATAAAAAATAAATCCTATTCATTTCTATAAAATGAACGACTCCTCTGCTGTCAGCTGATACCGATCAGATTCATTAGTTGCACTGAACAATCAATAAACAAACAAAAAAATAAAAAGAGACAGTGAACCACTTTCTCAACTGAAAAAAATCACAACTATTTAAAAACATTTAATATATACATTTTTTATATATACACACATTTGATATACATTTTAAATATAAGCTATATTTTAATGATATGAATCATATTTTTATATTATATTGTTATTGCTTTTTGCATTTGCTATATTTGGTGTGAAAATTAAAATTTTCAACTGCATGATCGGTGCTAGAGAATATCTAGAGCGTTTGTTGCCCCCGTCTGGTCGCCACGGAGAACTATGATCTGGTGAGAGGTGTGTTCAGGTACAAACATGTATGCATTTCACTTTCAATGTGCAACACTCACACTCACTCACTATCTCCCCGGATCAAAGCCTGTGCTGCTACTCCAGCTTTCTGCGTTTAGCGTAGGTGCGTGTTTTCAGATCATTTACCTGGACGGCCACATCAGCTCCCATCACGGGTCCCTGTGTTGCTGCCGACGCAAGCAGACACAGATCTTGCATCGTTTTCGAGCTTCCCAGGCGGAGAAAAATGGGATTATTCTCGAGGCGAGTCCATATTCTACCGGGTCCACAGGCGGTCCTTCCATCCGGCAGAGTTCCAGCGATGGGCGCAGCGCCTCACTCACTGATGCATCACTCTAAAGGCCTTTAGGGAAGGTACAGCGTGGACATGGACATGGTGGCCGGACGGAGGGGAGTCGTGTAGTGGATTTCAGTGACGAAAAGTTTGGCTCTTTTTAGAGACGCAGCTCTTCTATGGGAATGTATTTCTCACAGGCTGCTGGGCTTGCGACAGTGTATATGCATTTTTTTGGACAACTTCAGTGTTGAGGTTTGGATGCTAGGTGAGCTTTTGAAAGCCGGAAACACAAGTGTAGTGAAGTGTACGTTAAAAGCGTCCGGAGACCAGGGCTCAATTTGAAGGCGACCTGGTCACATTTGAGCTCACACAATTCCATCCAAATCCTGTTCCTGGCATGAAACGATTGTAGGACACGACCACCCCCTATAAGACTCAGTGGCTCAAGGAGGAAAGGCGCGGTGGTAGAGCTTCAGGCTTCAAGGAATCGATGCTTTCAAAGCTGGCAACACAAGCGGTTGTTAAAGAGCACCCGGAGACCAGGACCTGGCCTCAAGGCGACCTGGTGGCTAGATGGTTCAGACTGCCTCCCAGTGCTGTCGATATGTTTGAATTCGGATTTTTCCGTCTGTATCTTGTTCCTTCCTTCAATCAAATGATTGGAGGACACGACAAAGCTTTATAAGACTCAGTAGAGCAATGACATCATTTGTTGGGTGACGACTTCAGTGTGGGAGGACTTCCGGGGCTTGATGGCAGGTCAGCTTTTGAAAGCTGGCAACACAAGTGCACATGAATAAGAAGCTTGGAGACCAGGGCTGAGAGTTATGGCGACGCGGTGGCGTGATTGTGTTCGCGGCTGGTTCGAGTCCCTATCCACCCCTGTAGCCCGATCACAACAACAAATCCTGGTGCAACGGGTGTGGGGTGGATTTGGATGCACGCCAGCCCCGGGAAGGATAGCAATGGGGGTTTTCCGAGGTGGCTCAAGTTTTGAAGTGTCTAGAAGAAGTGAATGTTGATATTTATGTTCATCCCAGATTGTAGGAGACATAAGATGAATATGTATTTAGTTTGACCTCATCTAACCGGAAAACTGAGACACTGCACCAGTTTTGTCGTGAAGGTTAAACATGACATCAATGATCAATGACATCAAACGACGGATGCCATTCTAGCTTTCAGTAAAGCACCACACCTGCAATGTTTCAAAACGTGAGCCACACTCCGCTTTCTCTCCACCACCATAATGCCATCGTTGCCAGAAGCCAAGCGTTGGCCCCGATCGGGCTACGAGGGGAGTCGAGGCGGCCAATCGCCCGACGCGTTCCGGTGCCTGATTTCAACACCATCACACCACCGGGTCGCCTACATGCGCAGCCCTGGTCTCTTTGAAACGCCCACTTGTGTTGCGGCTTTCAAAAGGATCACCTGGCATTGAACCCTCAAGCCCTCCAACACTGAAGTTCACGTCCAACACCTTAGCGCTTTGAGCCACTGAGTCTCCAATCATTTGATTCAAGGAACTGGACATGGATGTAAAAAGGACTTCAACCTGAGACTAGTGATGGGAGAAATTAAGCTTTCAACCCACTGAACCGACTGCCTACGAAACGCACAAAACACTGCACGCTGGTGACATCTTCTGGGCAATTTCGTGTCACTGCAACTGAAATAAACATAGGTGAAATAAAAATGTCCACGTGACCTCACGCAGGGTGGGGCGTCTGGTCGGCTGTGGTGGGCGTGCGCAGGGCATGAGAGTCCTGTAGGGTGTCGACAAGGCTGTGGAGTTCGGGGCCCTTTCCGCTGCTTGAAGGCGCCGCGACATAATACCGACCTTCTACACCAGTACCACTGGGAATAAGTCATGTACACTCACCGGTGGACATCTTACACACACACCACCACACCTGCTTGGAGCGCACCCCAGCAGCCTCCTGGTTGCATCCCTCTCCTTTCCTCCCTCATTTGCTGCCATAACTATGACAGGAAGAGGCCACGTGAGCAGTAGTAGTTCCACTTTTCCTGGACCTAATTCACTGTTTTCAATACATGTTGTCGTCCAGTGTTTGTTTTTGTGTAAATGTTTGTTTCTATGTTTATTTGTCTCACCGTGGTGATTTCGCCTCTTGCAGTAGTGATCAGTTGTTTATAGACCCAAACATGATAAATAGTTAAACAAAGAGGGGGTTGGTGGTGGTTGTGTAATATAAAGCTGTGCTCAGCTTGTCCACAGGACAGAGTTATTGCAGCACTTGTTGATGATTAAAGAATGAATAAAGAGTTGCTTTGCAGGTTGAGAACTTGAACCCCACTTGCAACTAACTCTGTCCTGGATGCAATAGAACAAATACTCTGTTGTGTGTCCAGCATGCTGACAGCACAGGTTGAAGAAGAAAAAAAAAAAAAAATGTGCATGTGACAATTGTGTTAAAAGTAATTCTGTGACGAGGAGCGCTTGTGTAACTTGGTTAGATGAGGGCGAGAGTTTTCAGTAATTCTTGAGAAAAACAATATGGCAAAAACAAAAAACGCCGGACATGGCGGCTCGTTTTTGCCTCCCATGCTCTGGGGGCTGCAAGACATCGCCTCAAAAACAGGTCATTTCAAAAAGGTTAAACAATTTAAACTGTTCACTTGGATGCATCACGAGGAACATTAAAACACAGACGGAGCGACCGAATTGGCCTTCGGTATAGAATATGAAATATTTTATTACTAAAAGTTGTGTTACACTGAAGGTGCCCTTTCTTAATTTCACAACTATTCTTTATTGAAATCACAAGATTGTTTAACCACATCATGAAAAAGAAAGAAAAGAATGGATCAAAGCGGGAGCGCATGGTAGCGATGGGTTATTTACAGCTGCGGCTTGGTGAGCCCTGACGCAGGACTCTGTGCACCACCTCCACTTACACAACGTTGATCTTTAGATTACTCTAAAGCACCCGGTCACTTCAGAGGCACCATGCCGATTCTCACATTTGTCCCTTTTAGGTTTCCGTGGCGAAGGGTGATGAGTAGAGTCGAATGTTGTGGAGAAATCACCTTTTGGACCAATCACACTCCATAAACCATTACTCACTGTACTTTTTATAATTTAATAATCCCACAGTAGAGCACGATCCGGTGTATAAATGTTTTTTTATTAGGGCTAAAAAGGACATGTTAAAGCTGATGTGCTATTCTAGCTTGCAATTTGGATCTTGCAACACAAGAGCTAGTTTCCATCTATTTATTTTTTTAATTGGATTTGAAAAACCTTCACGTCACACCGGGTGAGCTCTCGCAGCACACTAGCATGCGTGGGCACAGTGGTTAAACAACACTGCCTTAGATGAGCGTCTGCTTGCTCAGTCCTGCCCCCTGTGGCCAGCGAGTTATACCGCAACGTAATTAACATCCAAATCCTCATACATTAAAGGACAGCTATGGCATTTTTAAAAACAAAACCTTGTTTTACTTTGCTCATTGGGCGTCAAACTCAGTGATTGGCATCATACCATTTATAATTGATCCAGTAGAAAATAGCTTCAGCCAATGGCCGAAAATCGTGACCACGTTCTTCAGGGAGCGTGATTGCACGTCGGCTGAGTTTAGCAGCTCATTACTGGACCAAGTTAAATGTTCTCATTCCAATCACACAGGCTGACAGCCAGTGAAGGAGAAATGAGGCTCAGGTTAAACCCAGCACGTGTTTTCCTTTCAATTTGTTGCAATAAAAGTCACGGCTACAGGTGGCAACACTGAGCGAGCAGGCGCTCATCCATGGGGATAATGGTTTATGGTGTACGATTGCTTTAATAGTTCCGAACTTTCTACTGGACTCTCATCACCTGTCGTCACGGAAACATATAAAGGACAAACGGACCTATCAACACGTTGTGCTTCAAGTGGCAAAAACTGTTTTCGAGTTTACTTTTTTGTAATTTTTGTGAATCAACATCATGTCCAGCAGGTTGGTGGTGCAGGGCTGGGTGTTAAACAACCTAGCGGCCCCTAGCGGAGGCACTTAAATCGGAGAGCCTTAGGAGCCGGAACTAAGCCAGACTGGGGGAAAATACATCAAAAAAACAAACAAACAAACTAGACCCGCTCAACAACATAAAACAACTACCTGCTTTGAAAGGTGTGAAATCCTTCTTTTCAAGAGTCCGTCAAAACCCACACAACGCTAATCCTTCAGTACAGGCTCGTATTTCAGGGATGGTGGTTGGAGGAGGGTGGTGGTGGTGGTGGTGGTGGAGGGGGGAGTCACATGTGGGACATCGATGGGCGTTTACACAGGCCTGCACCACAGGAATCTAGAGCAAGAAAGGGTGCACATTCAGAAGCATGCATCGCCCCACGACGAGCAACGTGATTCAGGAAGACTGAACAAAGAAAAAGAAATTACAAAAAATAAAAAAGATGTGCCGTTATTTAGTCTGCAACTATGACAACAACAAAAACAAACTAAACTGGCTGATGCTTCAGATTGAGAACAATGCAGCGGACATATTTACATGAATCATAGCCTTTTTTATTTTTCCACTTCAATGCCAGTTAAATCGAAAAAAAAAAAAAAAAAAAAAAAAAAAAAAAAAGTTCATAACTGCATCACTGGGTACTGGGGAGGGAGGGTTGGGGGACGGAGGTGTGTGGGTGGGGGTGGGTTTACGCCAATAATCACAAAAAAAAAAAAAAAGGTTCCAATCAATGTTACCATCTGAATAACCTATTTACAATAAAACAAGGTCGTGAATCCAGAGGAAAAACATAAAACGGTGAAGAAGAAGAATCCGGGGACATTTGGTGATGGCTGCCTAGTGGGTGGAGGACCACCTTCTGGGGGGTGTGATCTCCTGGATGAAAGTGGCGGATCAGAAGGTGGAGGATCAGATGTTCGCCTAGATGAAGGTTGGGGTTCAGATCTTCTCCTGGATGAAGGTGGAGGATCAGATCTTCTCCTGGATGAAGGTGGAGGATCAGATCTTCTCCTGGATGATGGATAGAGAACTAGATCTTGTCCTGAATGAAGGTGAAGGATCAGATCTCCCATATGAAGGGGTGGAGGATCAGATCTTCATGTGGATAAAGGGTGGAGGATCAGATCTTCTCCTGGATGAAGGGGTGCTGGAGGGCCTGGTTGATGCTGATGCGCTTGGCGGGGTCCAGCATCAGCGTGGCCTCCAGAAGGTCCTTCTGCTGCATCACCTTCTTCCTCTGGTCCTCAGGGAGCCTCTGGCCCCCCACCATGTCAGCCAGGAGGTCTTTGGTGGGGTTGATGGTGCTCATCACCGTCACCTTCTCCTACGGTGGGGAAATAATAAAAAGATTTGAGGAGAAACTTTGATGCGTTTATTATAGTTTCACAGATGTAAGAACCTGACCCCTATCTGAGGAAATGAGACACTATCATATTTTGTTTTTACAATAATAATCACAATTCCAGGGAATTTTCTCCAAAATGAAGTTATCTTTCATAACCCTGAGTTATTTGGTTCCAGACATTTGCTGATAATCCAGTTCTAAATGGGTGCAGGGCATATCTGGACAACGTTATCTGAGTGGAGGCAGTGAGGAGTATCCACAAACCCTCTCCGTCACTTTGTCCACTTCGATGTACAGGAAGTTGAGGTTCTGATCGAAGTGCTGGTCTTTGAAACGCCCCTTGCGGATCATCTGAGGGCAGAGAAACAGGGTTGCGTCACGCGTGATGTCTCCTGCGCGGGAGAGCGAGCCGCCAACACTGGGGTCAGGAAGCTGCCGAGAGGAAGAACAACTGACGGAGCTTCAGAAAGCCCATGATGCAAGAGCACCGGCTGCATGGCAAACCCAGCCGCGGTGGAAGCACTGAGAGCTTTGACTGAAGTACAAGTACAAATACCTTGACACATAATTACTTTAATAATAACGTACCACATTTACATTTCTACTTAAGTAAAAAGCATATAAGTACTTGCTCTTAAATGTAAGGTAGTGAAAGTACTTATCAATACACAAGTGTCCAAATATAACAGTCTATAATACTTCATATTCCTGTGTCGATGAGCAGTTTGATGGATCCAGTCCCTGATTTACTGATTATTATTTTTTAAACTAATGTAACTTGACTGTGTTAAAGGTAGAGTGAAAAGTATAGATATTTCCATTGAAATGTAGTCGGGCAAAAGTCCAAAACCTCTGAAACTGAATATACTTATAATGAAATTAAATACTGTTTTCTTCTGCTTACGGATCATACAGCTAGTATATAGTATGGGAAAAAAACGTCAGAAAATAGTGTATGAAACTGATTCCCATTCTGGAATGGGCCCCACAGGGGGGCTGTGAGGCCTGACAAACTATACTTCCTAATTGTCAAATATTGGTTCCAAATTCAACAAGAGTGTCAGTTCAAATCGAAACTGTAAGTAAATCTATACAGTATATATACATTACATGTTAAAAACCTTGAAAATAGAAGCAATTGAAACAAAAACTGGTAATAAATACTGTATTGTATAAAAAAATGAAAGGCAAAACATATTTTAAATGGGAGGGTCTTCAATGGAATGAGGTTTGTTTTGGGGGGCTACGGTTGGGAACCCCTACGGTAGGATATTCATATCTTTGATCATTCCTTGTCGATTTTGACCAAGTTAGTAAAAGTCTTGTTTATTATTTCAGTCTGGGGTTGAAATATATTTACTGCAGACGGTGGATTTAGCTTTTCCTCCCACGTTACCTTGTTGGGCATCTTGCCCTTGAGGTCCATGGCCAGTTTGAGCATATGGTTGTTGGACGAGCCGGGGAACAGGATCTTTCCGGTGTAGAGCTCATACAGCGTGCAGCCCACAGACCACATGTCGATGCCGTAGTCGTACGGCTTCCCAATGACTGGATGAGGAGGGGACGGCACAATGTCAGCGAAATTAAACTACTACATCCACTCGACTACTACAACCACTCAACTACTACAACCACTCAACTACTACATCCACTCAACTACTACATCCACTCAAACACTACATCCACTCAACTACTACAACGACTCAAACACTACAACCACTCAACTATTAAACAATAACTGACCGACTAAACCACCGAACTACTACAGGTTGCTGGAAGGAACTTGAGGTAGAGCTCAGATTTAATATTCTTTATTTTTATATAATGTGTTGTATTCCTCACGTGAAGCACTTTGAATTGCAATTTTCTATGAAACATGCCGTGCCAATACAATTGCCTCCAATTTTACTTAAATTGACGACAAAGTGGAACATAAGGTGTTTCAGGGTAGCGCCAGACATTATTCCACGGAGCAATTTTCAATAATAACACGACTTGACGATCCAACGTACTGATCTCTGGAGCTCGGTAGAACCTGCTGACCAGGTACGGCACAATGTCGTTGTCGGCAATGTGCGACGCCGACCCGAAGTCGCAGAGCTTCAGGATGGTCTTCGACTCGTTCACCTTCAAGGAGAAAACAAGACCGTGTCACATTAACAGAGAAGGTTCATAGTGATAACCAAATAAGGTATTGATATTAGAATTTTCAAATCGATTCAGATATTGAAACAACTGAATCTGAACATCAGTGTTTGTTTCCGCCAGCCCTATGGTCAGTATTGGTTTCTTTGTATTAGGATACATTACAATTCAATAGTACAATTTCTTGAAAAATAGATTTTTGGACATAAACACCATATAACAGGTCACATAGCTTCTGTTTTCTCTCCCAAAATGGAAACTGTAAAGGTCTGCTGCACGTTGCTGTTATAGTGAAATGACGTAGATTAGGTCAAAAAGAAGAGTGCTGTGTCACCAGCAAATGTTCTGTTTAAGTATCTTCATTTTTTTAACTGTACAAAAACAATTTAAAGAAACAAATGAACGCAAACTCCCGACAGATTTGAGAGACAAGGTGGCGCCGAAACAGAAAATCCCTAATGTTTTTTTCCCATTTGTCACCATTCCGAAAGGCTCACCAGGATGTTATCCGGCTTGATGTCGGCGTGCAGGATGTTGCATCGTTTGAGCAGCTTGAGCGCCAGGAACAGCTGCTGGCTGTAGGAGCGAACGGCCTTGATGTGGAGACCCACGTCCTTACCGTACTTCTTCAGCACCTCGCGCAGATTCATACTGGAACATCACACACACAACCGCTGATTAGACGGAAATCGGGACAAAAGTATCAATTCATATGATCAGACATCGCCAACTCCATCGATTGATGAGGTAAGAGCAAGGATCTCCTCGCAAAGACTCTCCGCTGAGACCGATTGTGTGGCACGTGGGTCTCGATACTGTCTAAATTTAATTATTTGATTTCAATTCATATTTCAATTTCAAAACAATTTATATTCTACCTCTAACGAAGAGAGAAATTATGCAAAAAAAAAATTAAATATAAAAATGATCTTCTCTTACATTTAAATTTTCCGATTTTATTTTTATGAATCTTTTATAAATTTCAGGTTTTTTGTAACATTTTGGGATACTTTGCACAACTATTGCTCCGCAGGCCGCGTAATGTAAATCAGAGAAGATCAGAAACTGTCTCTACGGCAAGAAAAGACAGAAAATGAGGTGCAGGTTGAAAATGACCGAATTTATCAGTTAAAGTGTCAATCCGTAAGATCGTCTGTGCTGTGTGTATTTCACGACAAAGTCTCCAAAACTGAGGTGGTAGGTATATTGTTTTTGTTCTTTTCTGTGATTTTTCATCCAAATCGACAGTTTACTGACCACAACTAGCTACGCTGCTTTATCCAATTCACCGCAGCTGCCTCGCTTTGTGCGTGCACGATCTTTGCATTGCATTCGTGCCGGGAAAGGCGGACCCCGCTACCAGCGCTGGAAACAGCATATAGAGGAGCACACACAAAACGCAAATACATTGAACGGCTGTGTTGTAAAAAGTGTCAGCTTAAATAAAATAAGATTTTTTATTTTTTTTTAACAAAACGATCTTACAGATTACCACCTTAAACAATCCATCACTCAATAGGGAATGTGGGGCACCTGAGGGGCTCGAACACCAGGCAGAGATGCTGCTTGTGGTAGAAGTGTCTGAAGAGACGCAGGCAGTGGAACTTGTCATCGGGATCTGAGTCGTTCAGCTTCTTGAGGAAATCCAGCTCCTTCAGACCCGTCTTCTGCCTGTCGACACAGAAGAACAGGTTAGACGTCACCGCTGCGCTCGGCCGAAACTCAACCTCATATCAAGGACCCTCAATTTGACAACGTTTGACCAAAGTGTGATATTATGAAAACCAATTAACACCACCTCTTACTGTTTTGAATTACAGGAAAACGCAGAAATTTGGCTCAGAGATAAAATTATAAAACAATTGTTTATTACTGATTTTTAATAAACCAGGTTCCTCGGCTGATGAAAAATGCATTAAAAATTGGATTATTATTCTGGCAAAATATAACATTAATAAAGCGTTTCAAAACCTTCCTTTCATCTTTTTAGAGATTCTGATTTAAATTCTTATTCGGTTACTATTGGAAATTTTTAAAAATAGATGAAAAAAATTGGTGAAACCCCTTAATTTCTAAAAAACTACATGAAAATCACAGCACTTTATACATAAAATAGATCCTAGATATAAAATTCAGCAAAACCTGAAGTGTTTTTAATGTCAGCTTATTCCTTTTTGTTTGTTATTAATTTTTATCTTTCATAATTTCCATTTGATACCTGATTTGTGTATGGTGTAGTAAAAGCCTCGGACGATATCTAGTCTCGTATCATGATATCGATATTATAACTCTATGATATATCGCCCAGTTCTACATACAGTATATCATAATAGAAATGTGAAGACTAGTTAACTAGTTAAGCTTCTTTCATTAACATGTTATAGTCAAATGCTTCCTTTACATTCATTTGCTTCCCATTACCATTTTTACAAACAACTGACAGTGATTTATAATTACAAAAGCTGTACTGGTCACTGCCAAGACATTGTGTGAGTCTGCAGCAGTGTGTGAGGGACTAACATGAGCTCGTTGTTTCGTATGATCTTCACCGCCACCTCCTGGCCAGCCCTGGCCGTGTCTCTGGCTCGGATCACGTTGCTGAACACTCCCTGGCCCGTGTAGCCGTAGACGTCGTAGCGCTTGTCCAGCGTCTCCCCGATGTTGAGCCCTGGACCACAGAAAACCAGCACAAAAGGTGAAGGAAGGGATGTCGAGCGGCCAAGTAACAATGTCTTATGCCGGAGAAGCCATTGATCTTATTACTCGCAGACTAAATAGAGCTTGTGGTAGAATTTTTAATTAACGGGCAATGTGTCCGGAAAAATTTGTTTGATGGATGTGTATAGCATATGACATTACATCCTTTAGCAGACATTTTTGTCCAAAGTGACTTAGAATAAGAACATTTTGTAGGTAGTATCAATCCAACTGTATATCCCATAGTCACAGCTAAACCTTCTACAGGAAAAGGTTGCGTTATTAGGGTTAGAGATTCTTTTCGGACTGATAACGATCTGAAAACAATGATTTTGACAAGGACAAAGAACAAGAACATTTCCATCCGAGCGTGCTGCTCTTTTTGTGTGAAGACTCACGGTAGTAGCCCTCGGCGTCCGTCCAGTTGTCTCGGAGGTTGGGATTCTCCTTGAAGTCCTTCCCGACGCCCGCCGCTCTCATCCTGGCGCTCTGCAGGCAGCATCACCACAAGCAGGTAAGAAGCAATGAAACAAACACGGGCTGGGGCCGATCCAGAGTCAGGGCGGGACTTTAACCGGCCCTTTAAAAACTATTTTAACACTAGAAAATCATAGGATGGGTCAAATTTGACCCAAATGATTGTTTGTTTTTTCTCCCAAAGAAAAATATTTTAATCATCTACTTCCAGGAAATCTCTAATGAAGTTTTTTTTTGATGATGTCAACGCATTGTTTTTACATTAGTTAAATAAAATTAAATAATATGTACAAATTTGTAAATAAAAAATAAACGCATTTTAAATCGGGTCATTTTTGACTAACATATGTATTCTAGAGGTGGGGTCAAGTTGCCTCTGCATTCAAAAGATTAAAATGAGGTCAGTTAAAAGAGAAAAAATAAATAAAAATCCAATTTGCAGCACAGTGCGCGGTCGTCAGGCAAAACCGTTCTGTCAACACTGGATACATTTAAACTATTCTGATGCCAAACACTGGAGTTGGCTCTGAATGATTGAAAAATAAGGTTTCAGCTAAATAATACAGAAGTTTTCCCTTTAATGCTGACCTCTTGTTGCTTCATACTGTACATATTTAACAAAAAATAACTTTGACTGTAGAACCCAAATTCCCTAAAATTCAACACAATTACATAATAATTCATAAACAGGGACACTGACTGTTAATACTTTAGTTATGTCAGATTCATTTTACATTAAAAAAATAAAATTTAAAAAAAAGAGCGATAGCAAACTGTTAACTCCCAGACTCACATCAAAGTCTGCAGCAAACATGTCGTCCGACTCGGTGAACATGTCGGGGGCGGAGGGTTTCTTTGGGTTGGCTCCTGCGAGGAGGGAAACAAGGTGTGATTAGCGACCTCCTCGTTATCCTCCATGTTGTAAAACAGAGGATATGGAGCTGGTGTTTGATTCACATACTCTGCAGAGATCAAAACATGCTTCAGGTGGCAGAGTGACACCGGCAACTAAATGAACACACGACAACAGAAAGAAACAAAAAATTACCAAAAAAAGAAGAAAAAAAACACTTTTCTTCCTGTCTCAAAGTTTCCCAAAGTATGTGTAGGGCGGGGCAGTATCACATAACATCACATCATTTAGTCACTCGTATCAAACCACTGTATGTCGGTATAACATTGATATTTTCACATGAGACTAGAAACTAGCGCTTTATTACTGGAAGATTTACTTTACTTAAGTACATATATTTTACAAATTCTATACTTAGCATCTTTGCTTCAGTATATGCACTTGAAGACTTTAGATTTGTACTGCAGCACTACAATTCAAAGGAAATGTCTATATGCATGTTTTACTACGTTTCTAACACTTAACTTACTAAAATAAGATACAGAACTGTGCACTGAATGACAATATTTACTTTTAATACTTTAAGAACCTTAAATGGTAAGTACTTATCTACTTTAACTGAAGAAGAAATGTCAAAGTAATGTCTAGAGTAATTTTATGTCATTGTACTTTACTTAAGTACAAGGTCTGAGTACTTCTTACACCACTGATGGTGGTAAGAGTAATCTATAGTCATGGCATCACAGGTTAAAGGGGACGTCTGACACGTCACAGGATATATTTGTGTGCAAAATTTAGTAAACGTGAAAAAAGATATTCTTATATTATAATAGATATAAATTGAACAATATTGAACTTGTTTTTAATCTCTCAGTAAGGTCAGAGAGCCTCACGCTAAAGCAAAAGTGAACAGGAGTACATTTTCTCCTGCCGCCAGAAACCAAACAGACGCTGGGGATTCAAACATGAGGCTCGTACCGTCTTTCTCCTGGGCGATGAGGTTGTGCTTGGCCTTGATGCTCGCCTCGAACGTGTTGAGGTTCTCGCGCTCGTACTCTTTGACGTCGGCAGCGACGCGCTCGAGGATGTCGTCCGGCGACGGCGAGCGGCTCCGAGTGCTGCTCTGGGGGCTCGGCGGCTCGGACGCCACGTTGTTGTCCTCATTCCCCACCTTGTATTTCTGCACGCAGGAGGGAGGCAGATAGTACCTTATTCATCCCCTGAAATGTTCAGTGCGCCTACGTCACGCAGAATTTACTCTGATTAAACAGAATATTTCAGCGTAAAATTAGAAAAGTATTGATCATTTGCAAATTGTGCAGGACTATAAAAATATATATTTATTGCGATATAAAAGCGATAATTATCAGGATAATATTTTCCTCAATGTCCAAATAAAACAAGATCGATAATTTTGAGGCGCAGATTTATTGATTTATAGATGCGTTAGACAAGTGGCAACTAAAAGTTTTGCTGGGATTTTCTTTTTTTTTTTAACGCAATGCAGATTTTTCTTTTAAGACCAGTTTATTTTGGACAATTTAATTCCACTAATAAATGTGTTTTTTTGAATTGCATCAATGGCATACAACTGCGTTCTTTATTTAAAAAATATTATTCTAATTTATGGTGATATGGTTTTTGGTCTAATTGCCCAGGACTACAACAAAATCACAGCACTTTTATACATAAAATAGATCCTAGATATAACAAATATAAAACAGATCATAGATCGTACTTAGTGCATATATATATATATATATATATATATATATATATATATATATATATATATATATATATATATATTTTAAAATTTCCAAATGTTTTTTGGTTCTTTTTATTTTACTGTATGTAAGTCACTTCAAATCCCTTGTACATGTAGAACCATACTTGGCCAGTGGCTCTAAACTTGATCATTTTGGGGCAAAATCAAATCACAACCTGTTATTTCATTGTTGAGGCATGGAGTAGGATGTTTTGAAATATTCACTGCGGTAATGGGAAGCACATGCTGTTCAAACTGAAATACTACTGGATGGACAGATCAGCATGAAGGGAAGTGAATGCACCTGGACAATGGCCAAACGCTGCTGCCGCCGCTGCTCAATGAGGGCCTCTTCATCCACCTCTTCACCATCAAAGTCTTCCAACCTGCACGCACACACACACACACACACACACACACACACACACACACACACACACACACACACACACACACACACACACACACACACACACACACACACACACACACACACACACACACACACACACACACAATAAGGGCGTTGAAATGCACACTGGACGGTCAGCTGACTGGAGAACGACTCACTTTTTCCCCACATGGATGTTTCTTCAGAAAACACTGTGGCATTTGGTGTTAACATCCCCTAAATAAACCATTAAAAGGATACTCAAGTTTCAAGGAAATAAGCTTTTTGTCCAACTTAGCCAGTTTCAGACCAGATGGTCAATATTTATTTCCTCACTGTGAGTCCAGTTGATAGTGAGGGGCTGCATGCTAACTGTGTTAGCTCAATACAAGGCTACAGAGGGGATCAACTAGCCTACCCCCTGGGAAATCTTCCCAAAATCTGGAATATCACTTGAGGGTCATCCTCATAAAACATGAAAGAAATGAATCGATACACATATTCACAGAGATTGTAAAATAATACATTTAAATATTGAAGTACACGATGCCTACTATATTCACATTCTCTGTGAATATGTGTATCAATTCATTTGGGACATGTTTTATGTGGTTACAGTATATCGATACTGTGAAAATATCTCTATGGCTGTCATCAATATCATGATGAATACCTTTGCGTCCCTCAGCCCGTGGTGCATTGTGGGTACTCACACTTCTCCCTCTGAGGACTCCTGGTCGACCTTCATGCCTTCAGATAGACTGCCCTTGAACTTATCTTCATCCCTGCCGCGTCGCCGCCTCCTGTCCCTCTCTCTGGAGGTGGAGCGCCGGTACTGTCGCAGCCTCCCGTAGCGATCCCTCTCGTCCAACCTGCGGGGAGAGACCCCAGCGTAACCACGCGCTTCCTGTTCCTTTTCACATTAGGTCATTTGGTCTTTTGTTCTTGTCTTTCTTGACCAATTTCCCGCTGCAATACACCGATTTCCAAGTCACGGCTCATTGTCATCAAAGTGACAAATTTGCATCAAAAGATCCAAATTTCAAGTGCTTTGTTAAAACGGTATTTTAAATATGTGATGCAAGATTAGCTGCTCTGCTTACTTTGTTACAATTATATAATCACCAAACCGCATTATTTGAGCTAATCGTGATCATTTTGTAAAATCGTTAAGATTCTCTGATCACGTTTGTGTTAGAAATATCTAACGTGGGATCCCAAATAGACTATGAAGTAACAAACTTATTCCGATTGCAAGCAGAGAACAAAGTACGGCAAAGAAAAATATTGATCCCAAAACTTTGATTTAGGAATTAAGTCTAGATATCGATATCTACAATATACTGCCCAGCTTTCATTTACATCATGACACAATTCAGTGTGACAAACTGCAATTCTGAATATATAATCAGATATTCTGATCGTACGGCCTGATGGTGCCGGATGGAGCTCACCTGTGTCTGAGTGGAGATCTGCTCCGCCTGCGAGGGGAAGAGCGTCGCCGTGGTGACGGTGACCTGCGTCTGAGCGGCGAGCGGCTCATCCTTCGTCTGGAGGGGGCTCTGGGGCTGGCGTCCCGCGACCGGCCCGGCCCGACCTCGACCCGCGAGCGCTTCCTGGGACGGAAGAAGCGCAGAAGAAGATTAGCAACATGGGGTTATGTTTAAAAACAAAAACAATATTCAGATACAATTCAACTCCATCGTTTCAATTTGTGAACGATTTGACAACTGTAATATCTATATTTTGATTGGAAGTCCGGCAAACATTTTTGACATGAATTAAATACCAGAAACAAATAATTATAAATATAAAATTTCTGTATTAGACTGAATTTGTTCCCTGACATTTTTGTAATGCATGTCAGATAGTTTACTGAAAAGTTGGTAGTGATTCTCATTATGTATAAAATGTCTCTCTCTCTCTATATATATATATATATATATATATATATGAAATTGCATCGTAAATCATCATCTCTATCGGATTGAATCGATATTGTTGTAGTGTGGTGTGCTGTGTGACAAATAAAGATTGTTGTTCTTCTTCTTCTTCTTGACTCTATTGTGAATATATTGACATTGAAAATTGTGAGATCCTGCCCAATGCCGAGCCCCAAAGCAATGACGATCATTAAAGTAAGTTTTAGGAGTTGTGTTAACGTACAGGACAAACTGTGATTCTCGTGGCATTTCACTGATGAGTCAACCTGTCAATCCACTGCTCCACAGACACTGAAGGAGCTTTGGGTTTGCACCTTTCACTAAGGACACTCAAAGCCGTAACTGTGAGAAGTTATAGGAATCTTTTTTTTAAAGTCAAAAGAAATTCTAACCACCTACACTTGGGCTAGGAGTATTGACAAAATCAAATATCCCAGTATTTTCTGTTGATGAATACCTCCATATCGATCATTTTTGGAATGATGCATTGGTGCTTTCATGAAGACATTTACACACATAAACGTACATTTTTCTCTCATTTTGCATTTAGATTATGGCAGCGTACCTCAGCGGTGACTCCTGCCGGTCGACATCTCTCCTCCTGGCGTCGGCCGAGCGGCTGCGCCCCCTCCTGGGGGATGGTCGGGTCCTGCCGGGGGAGTCGCTCCTCTTGGACACCCGATCGGAGCTTCCGGCTGGGGGCTGATGGGAGTCTTTGTGGCGGGGGGAACCGCTGCGGCGCCTCGGGGAGCCGTGAGCCCCTCGCCGGTGCGGCGAGCGGTTCTCTTTGCCCGATGAGGCGTCCTTGGACGGGGACTTGGCCGGCCGTCTGTCCCGGTCGCCATCTGAGCGTCCGGGGCGTTCCAACCTCTCGCGGGCGGGTCGCTCATCAGGCTGCGGAGACGCGCGCTTGTCGGGACGGCCCCCCCGCTGCTCCGCCCTGCGGCCGGGGGGGGAGTCGGACTTCCTGCCTCTGTCTTTGGACCTGTCTGCACCGTCTGACTGTTTCCTGTCATGGCCCCGCTCCTTGGCGGTGGCATCTTTGCTGCTCTTGGTCGCTTTGTCTGGCTTGGCCTCCTTGGCGGGCCGCTCCTTGTCCTTCTCCTTGGACCGGCTCCGACTCTGGCGCTTGGCGCTGGATTTACCGGCTTCCGTAGATTCCCGCCTGGATTTCCCACTCTTTCCGGCTTGGCGAGGGGACACGGGTTTCCCGGCTCCGGTCCTCTGGCGCTGCTCCCCATTCCGGACACGAGCCTCTCCGTCCTCCTCAGAGCCGGAGTTGTAGCCCTGCAGGATCAGCCCCATCCCTGACTGCACCTTTCCCTCCATCAGCTGGCTGTCTAGCTCCGCCTTGATCATGGCCCGCTGCTTCTCCAGGTCCTCCAGCAGCGCCCGGTCATCCAGACTGGGGTTCCCCGAGGATGGGGACGACTCAGACTTTCTGTGGCCGGAGGTGCCCAGGATGCCGGGCACGGAGGGGGGTGGCGAGCCCTCCTTGCGCTTGTGTTTCCTGTGCTTGTGTCGGTGTTTGCGCTTGCGCTCCTTGTCCTCGTCGGAGGCGTGCTTGTGTTTCTTGTGCTTGCTGCGGTGCTTGTGTTTCTTCCTCTTGTGTTTGCTGCTGTGGTGCTTGGTGCCCGACTCTGGCTTCTCACCGTTGGTCTCCGCCTCCTGAAGAACAGAGAAGCAGCGTTAAGGTGTTAAAGATATATAGACAACAAAGCAACATTTTGGGCCCAAGGTTTTCATTGGGCAAACGGTTTGTGACCATCTTATGAAAAATAAGTGACATTCCACGGACCACAGAGCTTCCCAGCCCGACCTCTTCCTCCTCCTCTTCCTCGGACACATCCCCGCTGTCTTCGTTCCCGCTCCTCTCACGGCTTTCCACAGCTGGCTTTCTGTGCGGCAGAAGGTGAAGACAGGAGAACGTTCACATGAATGCTGTGATTGAGACAGTGTCTGCAGGTATCAGAGTTCAATTTAACACTTCTTTTTTTTTTTTTTTACACACACATCTAAACTCAAATTCAAGACCGAACTAATCATATCTTTCTCATTCAATAAAGTATTGCAGGTATTTACTTTATATCTGGTGCAGAGCAGAGTTAAGTATCAGGTAGAAACAGGGCAGGTTATAAAGTACATGATTCTATAAACAAGATTATTCAACAAACTGTTTAGAATAATTTCCTTTTAATTCAGATAGCAAGGTAAGAGATTAGGAACTAGAATCCATCTAGTCTAAGAACAAGGATTTTCCCGGGCTTCTCTTCTCAGATAAGTGTAAAGGTGTAGTATAAAACGAGTTGGTTCATCGAGAACGAGTAGGTGTTAAGTATCAGTGTCTTCAAGGTTCAGTGGTAGAATTTTTAGGGTTTTGGAACATCAGAAATGCATCAAAACAACTGGCTTGATAGGTGTGATATAACTTTGTGGAAGGTGTTGGAAATCCAGTCGTAGAAACAGGTAGGATAGGCGATAGGAGTTGCTTTAGGAGACTCCCAACTCCTAACTCCTAGAGTGACTCCTAGTACCTAGACAGTCTCCTCGAGTGTCCCCTAACTCCTAGACTGTCTCCTAGTGTCTCCTAGCACCTTGAGTGTCTTCAAGCCCCTAGACAGTCTTATAGGGGTGGAACAAAATATTGCTACTGGAATATATTGTGATACTTCTTCTTGCGATATGTTTACGAACCACAGATTAATTGGAAAAGGTAACCATAATGGTGAAATACAGTTTTACTGCTATTACTTTTGAAAGTAATAATTCCCTTCATCTCAATGCTGAGTCACAGTGAAAAGTAGAGATAAGACAGATATCTTATCTATCTAAATACTATCTAAATATCAGTTTCTCTAAAGCTCAGTGATTGGT
>NC_137206.1:1577465-1604965 GCF_960531495.2 Zeus faber | reverse complement strand
TATATATATATATATATATATATATATATATATATATATATATATATATATATATATATATATATATATGTATATATATATATATATATTTATATATATATTTATATCTTAAATTAACTGTAGTTGTTTTTTTCTGAGCTATTAACAGTTTTTTCCAGGCTACAAAATAAAAGCACAACTTAAAAAGAACTTTTTACGGATGGAAACTGACGCGAACGAAGCTCTTATCTCCCATCTTCCCCACGTGACTTGAACGTAGCAGGAGAGACGCCATCACAGCGCGCCCCCTACAGGGCGGGCGGGGCGGTGTCCCCTGTGTGACGCCTGCGGTTCAGGCTGCGTCCACCAGGCGGCGCCCTATTACCATACAAGGAAGAGCGATTCAAAAATCCAACGACTTAAATAGTTCTTGATAAGTATTATAATTATTAATACTTTATCACACTTTGAAAATAAAAATATTCAAAGACACCGTATTTCACTTTGTTTTCCTACTTTCTCTACCTCTACTCTATTGGGGACCGATGATGGAACGCACAAATAATGGATTTGGATATGAAACAATTGTTTAATCTATGTCGTGATAAAACATCAAGACTAAAGCATAGTCACAATTTTATAGATATTGATGTGTTGCAATGTTATTGATTCCGCAACTTAGTATTGCTACACCATTATACATGTAAAGTAGTTTATCATCAGCTTAACAGGCAACAAAAACAAAAAAGCGACGGTAGTGGGAAAGCATCGATGATGGTGTGAGACCCGGCCGCTGATCCACAGAACAAGTATCAGGTGTTGTGCACTGGGGTCGCTGCTTCATGACCCGTAGCCTGAAGCCTCCTCTGACCCCTGGACGTCCAGGCGCAGAGGGGCGGTCCCTGGGGATCGTAAGGGTCCGGGGGCTTAGCGCCCGAGCCTGGAGGCTGCACGCCCGAGCCTGGAGGCTGCATGCCCGGGCCTGGAGGCTGCACGCCGAGCCTGGAGGCTGCACGCCCGAGCCTGGAGGCTGCACGCCCGGGCCTGGAGGCTGCAGGCCCGGGCCCGGAGGCTTCACTCTGTGCAGCACCTGGACACCCGTACGTGGGGGGACGATGCACCACACTGTCCGACTAAGGATCAATGAGCAGATGAGAAACATGTTGACGGCCCGGCAGCAGGGATCAGCGGCTTTCTGCAAGTTATTCATATCTATCATGACGATTATTATAACTTGGGAAAGATGAGAATTGTATTGTCCTGTTTTATGTGCATAGAATCACACTTTGTTTATTCTTTATATTTTTAGTATATTTGGCTTTTTTTTTTTTTTTTAATTTCATGTTTTATTTGGCAATTTTTTATATATGTTTGCTATTTTTATATTTGGCTATTTTGTATGTATATATATATATATATATATAAACATAAAAATTGCTATATATATATATATATAGCAATTTTTATGTTTTTTATTTGACAATCTTTTTATGTGTCTCCTCACCACGATACATTCCTTGGAAATGTAAACGTACAGATTCTGATTCTGATGTTGGGATTTGAACATAAATTACACCTATAAAACTATATAAAACCAAATAAAACAAATGTGACTTTTGTTTCCTTTCCAGAACAAGGTGATATGTCATATGGCGAGAAAGAGAATAGAGGGAGAGAGAGATGGAGGGAGAGAGGGAGAGAGAGACACACAGAGAGAGAGACAGAGAGACACCTCCCCGGGCTGGGTTGGTGCGTTCTGGCCTGAGATGAAAGTTTGGGATGTGGGGTCATCATGTGTTCCATTAGCGGGGGCCTCCTCCCTCCCTCCTCCCTCCTCCCTCCCAGTCTCACCAGTCAATCATCCACCAAAGTCCATCAAGGTTCACCCTCCACATAGATAGAGATAAGCTCCTTCCAGTTTACTCTTAAAATGCAATAATCAATAAAGCAGCAAAGCTCATGGTTGTTGTTCAGGGTTATCTATCACTGGTCACATGCCAGAGATGAACAACAGCCCTGCTGGTACCTGGGGGTGCGGGGCCCCATCACCAGCTGATGGGATGGGCCCCCAGTGGCCACTGGGCCCTGGTGCAGCTGCACCAGTTACACCAGGTCCATACACTGCTGCTGCTACAGCCAGAGCAGCCCCATTGACTTGAATTGAATTGAGTCCATTGGGTTCCATTGAGTCCATTGAGTTCCATTGTGTTTTGTAGTCATGAGCGCCCAAGGAGACATCAATTCAAGACCAAGTTCTTGGAGGAGGTGGGGAGTGAGTCAACACAGAGAACCAAGGTTTCTTGAGTCTAAAGCTGCTTTTATACAGAGATCCCTCAAAACTGCAGTAAACCCGCCAACCGGTCAAGACCCATCAACCCGTCAAGACCCGTCAAGACCCATCAACCCGTCAAGACCCGTCAAGACCCATCAACCTGTCAAGACCCGTCAATCCATCAACCCGTCAACCCGTCAAGACCCGTCAAGACCCATCAACCTGTCAAGACCCGTCAACCCGTTAATCCGTCAAGACCTGCCAACCCCTCAACCCGGCAAGACCTGTCAACCCCTCAACCCGGCAAGACCTGTCAACCCCTCAACCCGGCAAGACCTGTCAACCCCTCAACCCGGCAAGACCTGTCAACCCATCAACCCGTCAACCCGTCAAGACCCCTCAACCCATCAACCCACCAACCCATCAAGACCCGTAGTTTTTACCCTGAACCAAACAACTCCGTGTGTGTGGATTTACGGTGGCATTCGGGCTTTACAGACAGGGGGGCGTGACGCGTAACAAAAAATTGCGCCGGCAGCTAGTGCCACGTATAACGTGCACGTCCAGCAGCGGACATCAATGATCTGGTGTGATCAATAGCTGATCACCTGGATTCCAATGGCAACAGAAGCCCTTCTTTTATTACCGGCGTTAATTATTCATATTTAATTACATTATTATACAAATAATAACCTGGAGTTGCAACTTCATCACCTGACCATCGGCGCTAAGTGTACCACCACGTCCCAATCCTCCATCTGCTTCCTCGCTACAGGCACCAAACTGCCTCCATGCAGTTCATTAATAGAAACAACAACTTTGATAGCAATGCAGGGTTTTTATTTGAGCCCTTCTAGGTCGGCTCTGTCACTGCGGTGCAGAACTCCAGGGTCCGGCAGCCGCAGCAGACACAGGCAGTAGAGGCTCCTCGCGAAAGTAACATCCTGCTGTAATTCCTTGGGGTAGGATGGCAAAAGGTTATAATATTTTAACTTTGCGTGTCAAATGCTGTGTACCGTTGCCGTTGCCCTCAACCAGGCTGCCGCACCCCTGTCCCGGCACACCGGCCGTCCCTTCCGCACGGACGTAGTTTCAGCCCGGTTTGGGCTGTGCGACTGCCTCCGCTGCCCGTTCGGTGCCTGATCAACATTGCCCCCCACCACTGGGTGTCGGTACCTTTCGCACAGAGCTGCGAGGCCCACCTTTTCCCACCTTGAACAGGCTGCGGTTGAGGCGAGAGGGAGCGAAGTCTGAGTCTTTCAGGTGATGAGTCAAGTCAAGAGCGACGGAGCTGGACGTTGAGTAGAGACCGGGCACTGGAGCAGCAACACGTCCTTGACTGCAGCAGCGCTCTATCCTCACGGCGAGGATAGAGCGTCAGACGGGCACGGGGGACATAAAAAAATAAAAAATAAAATAAATGATTATCAAAATTAAAACCATATTAGAACCTATTCTGATGCAAGGCTGGCTGAAGTAGTCGGAGTTCAAGTAGTGTTTGCAGAAGTGGGACGTTTCTGGTCATGTTTCGTTTTGATGAAGCAACGTCTTAATGAAACTAGTAGTTTCATTTTGATTTGATCGGATTTAAATGACTTTATTGAACGGAAATGAAGCACGTTGCCGTTTCGAAGACATTTCAAGATTCAAGATTCAAGATTCAAGATTTTTATTTGTCACATACATATACATACTTCCATACATATATGCAGTGAAATGTAATGCAACGCACCCGGTGATAGCACACAAGAAGTCCTAGGAAAAAGTACTAAAATAAAATAAAATAAAAAGTAGAAAATTACTTTCTAATAGACCGACTAACTGACTCCTAAAACGTAATACAGTAAGTGGAATACTTATAGAATAAGATAAAAAATATATAGAATAAAATACAATAAAAAATAAATTGAAATAAAATGGAATAGGTTGAAGGAATATGTATATACAGATATGTGCATTTAGGTGGCATGTGAATTAAAGTGGCATGTGAATGTGAATAGTGTGAGGTAGTGTTTGGGATAATACAGCACAGTATACAACAGTACGGCGCAGCAATACGGCATCACGAACAACCCTGAACAGTGATACAGTATGCGGAACAGTATGCTACATACAGTACAGTAGGTAGTGGAGCCTAGTGCATGGCTCAGTTAGGACCCCTGGTGAGGTCAGCGTTGACAGTTCTGATGGCTTGAGGGAAGAAACTCCGTCTCAGTCTCTCTGTTCTCGCTGCGTGACTGCGGAGGCGCTTGCCTGACCGCAGCAGCTGAAACAGTCCGTTGTTGGGGTGATGAGGATCCTTCATGATCCTACGGGCTCTGCTACTACACCTCCTGGTGTATAACTCCTGCAAGGGGGGGAGGGTAGTTCCAGTGGTACGTTCAGCTGAACGCACCACCCTCTGCAGGGCCCGCCTGTCCTGGGCAGTACAGTTCCCAAACCAGGCAGTGATGTTGCCTGTCAGGATGCTCTCCACTGCTCCAGAGTAGAAGGACTTGAGGATCCTCACCGAGACCCGGAATTTCCTCAGCTGCCTGAGGTGGTAGAGACGCTGCCTCGCCTTTCTCACCAGAGTGTCTGTATGAACAGTCCATGTTAAGTCCTCTGTGATGTGGACTCCCAGATATCTGAAGCTGCTCACCCTATCGACAGAAGTCCCATTAATCCACAACGGCGCGTGCGTCCTCGATTGTGATCCACGCCTAAAGTCCACAATCAGCTCCTTGGTTTTGCTGACGTTCAGGTGGAGGCTGTTGTCCTGGCACCAGAGTGACAGGTCAGCCACCTCCTCGCGGTAGGCCTTCTCATCGCAGTCGGTGATCAGGCCCACGACCACGGTGTCATCAGCAAACTTGATGATGGTGTTGGAGCTGGACCTGGCCATACAGTCATGTGTGTACAGGGAGTACAGTAGGGGGCTGAGGACGCAGCCCTGGGGGGATCCTGTATTCAGGGTGAGGGAGCTTGACATGTACTTCCCCACCTTGACCACCTGGGGGCGGCCTGTGAGGAAGTCCAGGATCCAGGTGCACAGCGGAGCATTCAATCCTAGCTCCAACAACTTGACAGCCAGTCTGGTGGGGACTATGGTGTTGAAAGCTGAACTATAATCAATGAACAGCATTCTCACATAGGCCCCCTTCTGGCCATCCAGATGCGTGAGCGTGGTGTGCAGTACCTGAGAGACCCCGTCATCCGTGGATCTGTTCTGCCGGTACGCGAACTGCAACGGGTCCAAGGTGCGGGGGAGGGAGGCGCAGATGTAATCCTTAATCAGCCTCTCGAAACACTTCATGACCACCGAGGTGAGGGCCACCGGACGGTAGTCATTCAGGCAGGTTGGAGAGGCGATCTTCGGGACAGGAACGACGGTGGACCTCTTGAAGCAGGATGGGACCACTGATTCAGCCAGGGAGATGTTGAATATTGTGGTGAACACCGGAGCTAGCTGGTTAGCACAGGTCTTCAGTACTCGTCCAGATATGCCGTCTGGACCCGCAGCTTTCCTGGTGTTCACCCGCATCAAAGCCCTCCTGACCTCGTGCACGGACACTGAGAGTGCGCGCTCATCCCCAGCGGTGTAGCTCCAATTAGCCGGCGAGCTAGCGGTGCTGCTGCCAGACTCGAACCGCGCATAAAAGGAGTTCAGTTGGTTGGCCAGGGAGGCGTCCACACTCGTGGCTGGGGAGGAGCTGCTCTTGTAGTTTGTTATTGTTCGCAGCCCCTCCCACAAGCGTCTTGTGTCCCCCCGCTCCATCTGCAGCTCCACGGTGTCTCTGTACGTCCGTTTGGCGTCCCTCACCGCCCTCCGCAGATTGTACGACGCCGCTTTGTAATTGTCCATGTTACCAGATACAAGTCCGTCGTTGTAAGCGGCCGTGCGCGCATTCAGAGCACAGCGGATGGATTTATCAACCCATGGTTTCTGGTTTGGAAATATCCGAACTTTCACCGTAGGAACGATTTCATCCGCGAGCGTAGCCACAAAACTCACTACAACCTCCGTAAACTCGCTGACGTCACTTGAACTCGCTTGGAACACGTCCCAGTCTACGTCAGTCAGAGCGTCCTGAAGCGCAGCCTCTGATTGGTCCGTCCACCGCTTCACTTCCCTCGTCATCACCAGATCCCGCGCGATCAGAGGCCTGTAAACAGGAAGCAGCGAGATCGCGGCGTGATCTGATTTCCCGAAAGCAGGGAGCGAGACGGGCTTGTATCCGTTCTTGTAAGGAGTGTAACAATGGTCCAGAGTTCTGTCTCCCCTGGTGGCACACGTGATGTGTTGGTGGAAATTCGGCAGAACTTTTTTCAGGTTGGCCCTGTTAAAGTCCCCAGTCACCACCACAGCCGCGTCGGGATGTCTGTTCTGAAATCCGCACAACACATCGTACAGAACCGACAGAGCTGCGTCGGTGTCCGCTTGCGGTGGGATATAAACGGCTGTAATGATGACCGTGCTGAATTCCCGGGGGAGATAAAATGGACGGCATAGTATGGTCAGCTGTTCCAGGTTCGGCGAGCAGGAGTGGGAGAGGAATTTGGTGTTGTTGGCGTTACACCAGCGGTTGTTTACCATTAGGCAGACGCCTCCACCTTTGGATTTCCCCGACTCTCCCGTTCTGTCGCCGCGGAACACGGAGAAGGCCTCGGCTGGACGTATGGCTTCATCCGGCACCAGTGGGGTCAGCCATGTTTCCGTCAGGCAGAGGACGCAACAGTTCCTCGTGTCTCGCTGGAATTGAATCCTCGCTCGAAGTTCATCCATCTTGTTCTCCAGGGACTGGACGTTAGCAAGAAGGATGCTTGGCAGAGGTGGACGGTAAGGTTGCGTCCTCATTCTGACCCGAATGCCGCCTCGTTTACCTCGGTGCTTCCTCCGTGGGCCGGCTCGTGGAACAGCGACTCCATTTCTGTTGTAGTTGTTGTTGCGAGTGTTCCCGCGTAGGATTTCCGCCGGCCACTCTGCTCCCACGGATAAAAAGTCCCAAAGTTGTTCGTTTAGGGAAATTTTTATATCCATGAGTGCATCGCGGCCGTATGAGTTAATTGTTGATGTTTTTCTGGCGAACATTGTGATAAAAAAAGGAAAAAAATACTAAAGAGTAAGAAAGAAACCGGAGCGCCGGCGCAGGCGACCGCTAGGGGCGTCGCCACTATCGCCACACTGGGCTCCCGAAGCCGCCATTTAGACTGATTTTTAAATATTTAAACTGATTTGACTGATTTGATTTTTAATTGTTTGTCTTGAGAGAAAGACATTTAAGAAAACTTGATTTTTGAATCCGACTCACGTTGTTATTTGCAGATGCTTTCACTGATATTTGAGTTCATATATTTTAAAGTAACAGAACTTTCACATGAACTGTATTTTGCATCCCATAATGTGTCTGGGTAAATGGGAATCCTGTCTTTCCCCAGTACAACAGATTAGTTTGCACAGCTGGATATTTACCATTTTCCATGAATGACAGTTTAAAGCTCCTTTCAAATAGTGTTTGCAAATTGTGAAGAGCAGTAGAAGATGGACATTGGTGGAGGTGACGTCCATGTTGTTGATGATTCTTCAATGAACCAGACTCCTTCACTTCCTTTTCACGTCAGTTCCAATGAGAAACTCCAGCCACGTCGCTTCCGCTCGTCGTGTCGAACCCAAACTTGTCGCAAATTGTTCGAAAGAACTCTGAGCGCGTCCCGGGGGCCTGTCGCCAGCGTGTTGGGGGTAAAGCGGCTTCGGGAGCCCTGGATGTCTCACCCCCCCAAAGCGGTCTCACTGCTCCCTGCGTGGAGAGTTAGACGGCGTCAGTTCTGCGTCTCTGTTTCCACAATGTGCTGAGTCGTGGATGTGGCCGAAACCACAGAGTGAAGACTCCAGAGAAAAACACATCCTGTTATTAAAGATGGACGACCACGCTGAGCACATGTTGAGAACACAACACTGCCTGTCTGCCTGTCTGCCTGTCTGCCTGTCTGTCTGTGTGTCTGTCTGCCTGTGTGTCTGTGTGTCTGTCTGCCTGTCTGTCTGTCTGTCTATCTATCTATCTGTCTGTCTATTTATTTATTGTTTTTCTGATATTGTGTTTTTTAGTTTATATTTTGTTGTTTATCTTGAGGTTTTCTGTAGATTGTCATATTTTATTTGTCTGTGTATTATTATGATCATTATTAATTCATCTTATTAACAGTAAATTCACTACTCACTCCCTGCAGCCTCATATCCATTGAAATATAAAGGACAGTGTCCTCTTCCTCCTCCTCCTCCTCCTCCTCCTCTTCCTCCTCCTCTTCCTCCTCCTCCTCCTTCTCCTCTTCCTCCTCCTCCTCCTCCTCCTCCTCCTTCTCCTCTTCCTCCTCCTCCTCTTCCTTCTCCTCCTCTTCTTCCTCCTGCTCTTCCTCCTCCTCCTCCTCCTCCTCCTCTTCTTAGTAGTAAGGCACCTGGTGTCAAGCACCCAGGCACCCGGCGTCAGGCCCAGGCACCCAGCGTCAGGCACCCAGGCACCCGGCATCAGGCACCCAGGCACCCGGCGTCAGGCACCCAGCGTCAGGGCCCGTCATCAGGCACCCAGGCACCCGAAGTCAGGCACCCAGGCACCTGGCGTCAGGCACCCAGGCACCCGGCGTCAGGCACCCAGCGTCAGGGCCCGTCATCAGGCACCCAGGCACCCGAAGTCAGGCACCCAGGCACCTGGCGTCAGGCACCCAGGCACCCGGCGTCAGGCCCAGGCACCCAGCGTCAGGCACCCAGGCACCCGGCGTCAGGCACCCAGGCACCCGGCGTCAGGCACCCAGGCACCCGGCGTCAGACACCCGGGCACCCGGCGTCAGGCCCAGGCACCCAGCGTCAGGCACCCAGGCACCCGGCGTCAGGCACCCAGGCACCCGGCGTCAGGCACCCAGGCACCTGGCGTCAGGCACCCAGGCACCCGGCGTCAGGCACCCGGCGTCAGGCACCCGGCGTCAGGCACCCAGCGTCAGGGCCCGTCATCAGGCACCCAGGCACCCGAAGTCAGGCACCCAGGCACCTGGCGTCAGGCACCCAGGCACCTGGCGTCAGACACCCAGGCACCCGGTGTCAGGCACCCAGGCACCCAGGCACCCGGTGTCAGGCACCCAGGCACCTGGCGTCAGGCACCCAGGCACCTGGCGTCAGGCACCCGGGCACCCGGTGTCAGGCACCCAGGCACACGGCGTCAGGCACACGGCGTCAGGCACCCGGCGTCAGGCACCCAGGCACCTGGCGTCAGGCACGCAGGCACCCGGTGTCAGGCACCCAGGCACCCGGCGTCAGGCAACCAGGCACCCAGCGTCAGGCACCCTGGCACCCGGAGTCAGGCACCCAGGCATCTGGCGTCAGGCACCCGGCGTCAGACACCCGGCGTCAGGCACCCAGGCACCCGGTGTCAGGAACCCAGGCATCAGGCATCAGGCACCCAGAGTCAGGCACTCAGGCACACGGCGTCAGGCACCCAGGCACCCGGCGTCAGGCACCCAGGCACCTGGCGTCAGGCACCCAGGCACCCAGTGTCAGGCACCCAGGCACCCGGTGTCAGGCACCCGGCGTCAGGAACCCAGGCACCCGGCGTCAGGAACCCAGGCACCTGGCATCAGGCACCCAGGCACCCGGCCTCAGGCACCCAGGCACCCAGTGTCAGGCACCCAGGCACCCGGTGTCAGGCACCCGGCGTCAGGAACCCAGGCACCCGGCGTCAGGAACCCAGGCACCTGGCATCAGGCACCCAGGCACCCGGCGTCGGGCACTCAGGCCCCCCGGCGTCAGGCATCCAGCGTCAGGCATCCGGCGTCAGGCACCCAGGCATCCGGCGTCAGGCACCCGGTGTCAGGCACCCGGTGTCAGGCACCCAGGCACCTGCCGTCAGGCACCCGGCGTCAGGCACCCAGGCACCCGGCGTCAGGCACCCAGGCACCCGGCGTCAGGCACCCAGGCACCCGGCGTCAGGCACTCAGGCCCCCCGGCGTCAGGCCTCCAGCGTCAGGCATCCGGCGTCAGGCACCCGGTGTCAGGTTGGAGCTGGTTGGTTTGTATCAGTGATCGATAAAAAACAGATAAAGTGGTTGTCATGGCATCAAGGCAATGGAAGACAGGAGAATAGTATTGGTCTACTGTATGTTGGACTGACAGACAGACAGACAGACAGACAGACAGACAGACAGACAGTCATACAGACAGACAGGCAAACAGATACAGACAGATAAATAAATAGATAGATAAACAGACAGACAGACAGACAGGTACGTAGGTAGATCAATAGATAGAGGCAGACAGACAGATAGACATTTTATTCATGCAGGGTGGGGATGCACAGGCAATAATAAGAAATATAAATAAAAAATTGAAAGAATTGACAATATACAATAAAAGTAAAGAAATCACAAAAAATAAAAGAAAACATCAATTCTGTATCAACAATTCACATTCTGATCAGAAGAAGGAAAACATCAGCGGGTTTTTACTTTAATAATAACAGATTATTACTTTAACAATTACGCTTTCTGTATGTGCGATGATAATTATAAATGTAGTTCTAATTACAATAAGTACAAGCAGATGTGGGTCCACAGGGTTCAGGGGGGTGCAGGGGCCAGGGGTCAGAGGCCAGGGGCCACTCTGTCCGGGCGTGTTCATCCCCTGCAGAGGAAGGAGGAGGCGGAGGAGGAAGGGAAACAGGAAGAGCGCTCCGCTGCTTCCTCCGCGGAGAGGGGAGCCCCCGGCCTCTGCGCGTGCGCTGGATTCCCTTCCCCGCCTCCGCTTCCTCCCGCGCCTGCACCTTCCAGACGGTCCCTGGGCCGCGGGGAACTTTCCAGACGGTCCCTGGGCCGCGGGGAACTTTCCAGACGGTCCCTGGGCCGCGGGGAACTTTCCAGACGGTCCCTGGGCCGCGGGGAACTTTCCAGACGGTCCCTGGGCCGCGGGGAACTTTCCAGACGCAGCTCCTTTTTAAACAGGACGCGTCGCCGCGGTCGAGCGCTCGGTTCGTGTGTAATCAGCAGCTGATGAAGACCACGTCGTCACTTTACAGCTGCGGCCCCTCACGCAAAGATAATCGCCCGCAAAGTCCGCGTATTGAACATATTTCTATTTCTAACTTCACCACAGGTTTTTTTGGATGACTTTTGGGGGATTGGTCTCTGTTTGGGTTGAGAAATGTTTTCTTTTCTTTTCTTTTTTCCTCAGTAAAATGTCTTTTGCCACGTTTGAGATCCGTTGTGGCGAAAGGTTCGATTCTTCTTTGGGATTCGGTCCCTGACGAGTCACTCCGTGAAATGAGCCGTTCGACGGAGACGGAGGAGTCGGTTCGGCCTCTGATTTGAGCACTGAGGGGAATTCTCACAGGAAATCGTGTCATTCTGGAACGATTCTTTATTTTGGTGGAAGAATGCAAACTGTTCACGTCAGGAAACACTTTAGCGTCATCCTCTTTAAGACGTATTCATTTTGCAGTTGCGTGTCAGCGTGAGTCACAGAAACAATTGAATTTTTCCGTCCAAATTACTTATTTTGGTGTAACGTGAAAGTGTAAATCAGCCACATTGAGTTGGATATGAATACCTTGGACTTACTAGTTACTTGGATTTAAATCCATTTGAGCTGCATGGGGGCAGGTTTGGATGATTCTAAGGGGCCTGTGACTGACAAGGGCACAAAAAAATGAATGAATGGAATGTTGGATACATTTTTGTGGCGGGAACTTTTCCAGGGAATTATTTGAACGTACGAGCTGCAAGCTCCAGGTTAAATAGCCCCCAGTCCCCCAGTCACGCAGTCCCCCCAGTCCCCCAGTCACGCAGTCCCCCAGTCACGCAGTCCCCCCAGTCCCCCAGTCACGCAGTCCCCCAGTCACGCAGTCCCCCCGTCACGCAGTCCCCCCAGTCCCCCAGTCACGCAGTCCCCCAGTCCCCCAGTCCCTGCCACATGTGAATAAGGGGAGTTGTGCCACATAGCTTTCTAAGCTGCATGTCAGTCTCCAAAAAATAAAAAGTGTTTTTATTTGAGGTGTATTTATTTTATTTAGTTGAACAAATCAAATAAAGCCCCCCTGTGCGTCCCGTGTCACGCATGCCCCCCGACCCCCTGACCCCTGTCACATGTGCATAGGGGAGAACCGGCCTCCAAACAAAACATTACATTGATCAGACGCTTTCATCCAAAGCCACTTACAATTATTCAAACAGCGACGGACGCAGCCATCAGGAGCAATGAGGGGTTAAGTGTCTTGCTCAAGGACACTACAGCATGCTAGCAGGAGGAGCCTGGGATCCAACCAGCAACCTTTAGATGACTAGACCACCAGCTCTACCTCCTGAGCCACCATCCCCTGTCCAAAACAAATAAAAATGGGGTGTTTTTATTTGATGTGCGTTCACTTTTTCCCGTGCCGCGTCACGCATGCCGGGGGGCCTTCACCCGCTCACTTTTGCCCCGAGTGACTCCAGACTCCCGAGTCATCTAAAAAGATTCGTTCGCTACGAGCGAGTCGTTCGCGAGTCCCGCGTCAGCAATGGGCCGAGCGACCAAACGCCCAAACGTCCTGCCGCAGCTGCGGGACGGGCCAGTTGACACCAGTTGCTCCGGTCGCTGTTTACTTTCTGTCGTTTCACTTCTCGCTCCGTTCGGTACTTTCTCCACAACCCCCCCTCCCCCGTGTCGTGCAGCAGCGGCCCCCGGGGTTTGGGCTCCAGGATGCGGGACTGACCCGCGCGGGGGGGGCGATGGCATCGGCCGTGTTCGAGGGAACGTCCCTGGTCAACATGTTCGTGAAGGGCTGCTGGGTGAACGGGCTCCGCCGCCTCCTGCTCAGCCCCGTGGCGGCGGAGGAAGAGGAGTTCTACGAGATCCGGACGGAGTGGTCCGACCGGAACGTCCTCTACCTGCACAGGAGCTACTCGGACCTGGGGAAGCTGTTCCAGAGGCTGCTGGAGTCCTTCCCGGAGGACCGCGCGGAGCTGTCCGAGTCGCCCATCATAGAAGGTGGGTCACACATTCAACACATTCAACTCCAAATGATAGGAAAACAAACAAAAATGAACAAAAACAACGTATTTTATTTCTGATAGCCCTGAATTTGGTGGAATATATTTTTTAAGAATATTCCACATATTGACTCATTGAATCCCCCCCTGAATTGTGCTCATTTAAATAGTCATATATTTTATGATATTTATTATATCTATTTTCATTGTATTTTATACTATTTTATATTATAATTAAAATCTTCCGATTTCAAGATAAGATCAATGAAGTATTTTTATATTTTCATCTTAACATGACAGAATCTTTATGAAATAATCGAATGAAGCCCAAACAAACATGCACAGACAGTCTCTATTATGTGAATTAGTACAGAATATTAAAGTTAAAGTGGTAATCCATCAGATTATAAAAATTAAAAAAATCTCGTGTTGGACTCCTTTTTCTTTAAAGGAAAGAGCAATTTGATGTATTTGCGTTATGCACGCACTGCTTTCTTTATACGCTGTTGTCATCGTTGGTGGCGGGGTCCGCCGCCTTTCCCGGCCAGAATGCAAAGGTCTGGTGTGCTTCGAGAAGTGAAGCTGAGCCGCGGTGAGTCTGGCAAAGCGGCGAACACGACCTCCATGCGGTCAGTGAACTGTCGACGTTTGTGAACGTTCACCAAAAAAGACGTTTCAAGTGGAATTCTCTGAGTTGCGGGGGAATCCGGCGGGAACCAGGGACCCACTAGTGGAGCCTTGGACAAGGTTGTTGATATGAGCGGTTGTAAAAGATGGCAACCAACATTTTAACAACGCTGAAGACCTGCAAATGAATCCTTTAACGCCAGACGTTCACCGAGCATGATACTGAACCAGAATCAATGAAGTTCCCTGCTTCCGCAGTGTGTTCAGGCTTTCAACATGTTTTAACGTCTCATTGACCTACGTGTGGTTCCGACAGTTTAAGAAGGAACTGGTCCGCCCCAGCCCCGGTATCGAACCGGTCACCCGGCGGATGCCGCTCTGAGACACCTGGGAGGCCTTAATATTTATATATTTACGGTATTTATTATACAAAGTTTCTTTATGATATATATATTTCTATTTGTATAATTTATTTTTAATTACAATTAATCTCTAATAATTTAAAGGTAAGAATGAATACAGTCAACAGCAAACAAAAAACATCTCCATCTTAGGATCAAGGTATAAAACGCGGGCAAATAGCCTCTTGTGTGCGTGCGTGCGTGTGTGTTGTAGGATCTTAAACGGGGATTTCAGTCGGATCCAAAGGCTCAACAGTGGTGTGAAGCCCCCCAGCCGTCCCCCTGGTCTCAGTGAAGAGTTAACTCTGGAGAAGTTGTGCAGTGACGCCCCCCACAGTCCCGGAGCCCTGACAACGTTGCCCCGGCGCTCGAAACCCAAACTGGCAACCAAAGCCGGTGTTTTGCGCTGGGTTTGGCCCGTCTCCCGGCACGTACCCCCCTCCTTCCCTCCCCAGTTTAGGACTGGAAACACTCACTTCCTTCCCTTCCACTTGAAAGTATCTGTCAGCGTTGATGACGGCCGCTGCTTCCCTGCCTCCACCGCTGTGCAATGCATTATGGGAAGAGATGATGCGTTGGGACCTCGTGACCCAGGTTCCACTTCTTTTCATTCCGTTTATTTTTAAATAGTATCGTCTGTGAGTCAGAGACCGATGACACCCGGGGACCAGGGTCTAAAAAAAACCCCAAATCTCTGTCACCCCTGTGTGAGGTTTCATTTTCTACCCTCGAGCTTTTTAATTCCCACTCACATGGGAAGTCCTGTCGGGACGTCGTTCCTGCTGGCCCTGCTTTGCCCGGCGTGTTTGCTGTTTCAGAGCTGCGTCCCAGCAACAGGGGGAGGAGGAGGAGGAGGAAGAAGGAGGAGGAGGAAGAGGAGGAGGAGGAGGAAGAAGAGAAGGAGGAGGAGGAGGAAGAGAAGGAGGAGGAAGAGGAGGAGGAGGAGGAGGAGGAGAAGGAGGAGGAGGAGGAGGAGGAGGAGGAGGAAGAGGAGGAGGAGGAGGACAGGGCGGCAGCCGCTTGGAGCCTGAAGTCATGATGACATAGATGGTGTCACACTGGGCGGGAGAGGAGGGAGGGACGCTCTTTATTTGCACCCGTGGACTGAAAAGGACACGAAGACACTGACCCCCCCCCCCCCCCCCCCCATGGTTGGTTGAACTGTCTGGACGACAACAGAGTAGTTTCATCAGCTGGACATTTACCATTTTCCATGAATGAGAGTTTAAAACCCTTTTTATGGTGTCTGCAAATTAAGAAAAAGGTTTTGATTTATTGAGAGTGAATAAGATGACATCCAACGTTACCTATGATTAACTTAATTATTTATTAATTTATTATTTAATAATAAATATTATTATTGTTATTGTTGTTATTATTATTATTATTATTATTATTTTTTTTTTACATTTATTTATTTATTTTAAATTTTATTTATTTATCCATCTATTTATTTATTTGCTTATTTTTGTATTTATTTTACCGTGCTGTCAGCATGCTGGACATACAACACAGTATTTGTTCCATTGCATCTAGGACAGAGTTAGTTGCCAGTGGAGTTCAACTTGTCAACCTGCAATGAAACTATTTATTCATTCTTTAATCATCAACAACTGCTGCAATAACTCTGTCCTGTGACGAGCTGTGGACGAGCAGAGCACAGCTTTATATTACACAACCACCACCAACCCCCTCTTTGGAGAACCATCTTACCATGTTTTAACTGATCACTACTCCAAGAGGGGGAATCACCACAGGTGAGACAAATAAACATAGAAACAAACAACATGTACATGGAAAAACATAAACATAGAAACAAACATGTACATTGAAAAACATAAACATAGAAACAAACATGTACATGGAAAAACATAAACATAGAAACAAACATGTACATTGAAAAACATAAACATAGAAACAAACATGTACATGGAAAAACATAAACATAGAAACAAACAACACGTACATGGAAAAACATAAACATAGACACAAACAACACGTACATGGAAAAACATAAACATAGACACAAACAACAACAAGTACATGGAAAAACATAAACATAGACACAAACAACAACAAGTACATGGAAAAACATAAACATAGACACAAACAACAACAAGTACATGGAAAAACATAAACATAGACACAAACAACAAGTACATGGAAAAACATAAACATAGAAACAAACAACATGTTCATGGAAAAACATAAACATAGAAACAAACATGTACATGGAAAAACAAACAGAAACAAACATGTACATGGGAAAACATAAACATGGAAACAAACAACAACAAGTACATGGAAAATCATAAACATAGAAACAAACAACAACATGTGCATGAAAAAATATAAACATGCAAACAAACATGTGCATGGAAAAACATGAACATAGAAACAAACAACATGTACATGGAAAACAAAAACAACATGTACACGGAAAAACAAACATGGGAACATCAGATGACATGTATTGAAAAACAGAGTAAATTAAGTCCAAGAAAACTGAAATTACAATTGGTCATGTGACCTCTTCCTCTCATAGTTATGGCAATAAATGAGGGAGAAAAAGAGAGGGATGCAACCAGGAGGCTGCTGGGGTGTGTGTGTGTGTGTGTGTGTGTGTGTGTGTGTGTGTGTGTGTGTGTGTGTGTGTGTGTGTGTGTGTGTGTGTGTGTGTGTGTGTGTGTGTGTGTGTGTGTGTGTGTGTGTGTGTTGTATAAGGTTGGTATCATATCGTAGCCTCCAAGCAGCAGAAAAGGCCCTGAAGCCTCCCCTGAGTCGTGCAGCCGTACAGACGCTCCTTGACCGCAGGGAACGTCCGAGGAGCCCGCCCTGCAGCCACAGAAGACCCCCCGGCCCCCGGACGAGCCGGAAGCCCGCGGAGCGACCCCCACGCCCGGCCCCCGAGGAGCGTAACCCCGTCCGAGAGAGCGGGAGGAGACCCTGCACCCCTGAGGTGCAAACATACAACCCACCGGAGCCAGGTCCCACGCCACAACCGCCCACCGCAACCGGCAAGATGCCCCACCTGACTACAAGTCCCGAGCACCTACCCATGTAGCTGCAGGACACACGGATGACAGCCCACACGGATGACAGCCCACCCGTCGACGCCCGCAGACACCAGACATGTGGATCCCCCACCGCCCCCTGCACCCAGACCGCAGCCGGCACAGAGAAGCCACGCAGCGGCAGCAAGGCCGACCGTCGCCTTCCGCACCCCAACCCACGACGGCGAGCGGCCTCCAAGGGGCCCTGGAAAGTACACTGCGGCGCTCCCCGACCCGACAGCACCCGTCCCGCAAACCTTAGGCCCATTGTGTGGTGTATGTACTGAGTTGGAGTTATTATTTTCTTATGTGTTACTCGTTAACTTCTTTTTAGAAGTTAATGAGTAATGAGTTCCAATAATGAGTTAATGAGTTTTAATAAAAAACTTGACGGACGTAACTTCCGGTCGCAGTGTCCGACCCAAACTTGTCGCATGAGGACGTGGAACTTGGAAAATTTGATTTGAACGCATCTCGGAGCCGACTGCAGAATCCGACTCTCCTTATTAATGAATGGACTTCCGGTTTGTTCTTATCGTTTGTTGCATTCGATGTGAAGTAGGCTTAAAGAGGACCTCGTGTGCTCCTTTTCAACAAGTTAATAAATTGTCTCTGAGGTCCCCAAAATATGTTTTAAAGCTTTTTGCTAAAAATACAACACAGGTTATGCATTCGAGCCATTCTGACATGCCTCGATGTCGTTAAAAAACCCATCCCTTCAGGGCCTTTCGTTGGGGTTGTATTGGCGAGGACATTTAAAACAAAATAAACATCAGATGGCGATACAATGACCTCATACCACCTAAAACATCCCACAATATCAGGTCTGGAACAGTCATCATGGAGATCCAGTACTTTAACATTGAATGTAGATCTTTTTTAAGTAGTCATTTGGATTTTTTTGAAGTTTGAAGTTAATCTCTCTTAAGTCTCTTTTCTCAGCGCTGATGTAGTTCATATGTAGGTTCCAGCATTTTTTCCATATATGACAACAGACACACTTAGAGTTCAGTGCAATTAATGGGGACCAATCCACAATCTACACTAAGTGCAAAAACAATCTCCACATTTCAGGCAAAGACAACGTGATGCCACAGCGCTCTGACACTGCAAGGAGTTATGTCTTGAAAATAAGTTCAGTTTTACTGCCTAATTTGCTGTTTGTTGCTGCCGTTTTCATCGCTGCGCCGCTGTGTTGTTACCGGTGTTAGACCCAAATGTGTGACCTGCCGAATTGTGGTCCGATTTCCAATTGTGGTGAGCAAAAAAAAAAAAAAGTTGTTTTACAAAACAGCAAAGTCAGTCACGGCCGTGGCTTCATGTTGCTTTGCCTGAAATGTGGAGTGAGTTTTTACACTGAACGCAGGTTGTGGATTCGTCCCCCACTTTGCACTGAACTCCAGATGCAGCATCCAGTTTGCAGAAGAGGCTGAAACTGGCCCACATGCTACATGTGGGATGAGTGAAAAACAGGCATAAACTTCCAAAAATTGGAACTCTTCCTGGAAGTAGATGTGATTTTTTAAAAAAAAAAGTGATATTGTAATCCATTGTTAATATTGATAATCGTTGGATTCATTGAAATTGGCCAAGTCTTCCATCTCCCAGCATGTTCTTGTCTTTCTCTGTCATGGAGGGTCCATCATCATTCATGACGAACCATCGTTCACCCATTCATCCAAAAGCTCTTTCCACCGAGAAATTCATGAAAAATATGCATTTCTAGACAATTACTGGCATTGAACACACACACACACACGCACACATGCACACACATACACACAGACACACACACACACACGCACACACATACACAGACACACACAGACACACACAGACACACACACACACACAGACACACGCACACACACAGACACACACACACACAGACACACACACACACAGACACACACACAGACACACACACGCACACAGACACACGCACAGACACACACACGCACACACACAGTCACACACACACACACACGCACACACACAGTCACACACACACACACACGCACACACACAGTCACACACACACACACAGACACACACGCACACACACACAGACACACACACACACACAGACACACGCACAGACACACACACGCACACAGACACACGCACAGACACACACACGCACACACACAGTCACACACACACACACACGCACACACACAGTCACACACACACACACACGCACACACACAGTCACACACACACACAGACACACACGCACACACACACAGACACACACACACACACACAGACACACACAGACACACACAGACACACACACACACACGCACACACACAGTCACACACACACACACACACGCACACACACAGTCACACACACACAGACACACAGACACACAGACACACACACACACACACACACACAGACACACAGACACACACACACACACACACACACACACACACACAGACACACACACAGACACACAGACACACACACACACACACACACACACACACAGAGACGAGACAACGTGTTGGACAGTCTCTCTCTCTTCTTATTGATTGATGCTTCCTGTTCCATCTCTGTGGCTGATGGTGTGATACAGCGTGTGGTTGTCACCATGACGACGGGCGGTGGGAAGATAACATGGTGTCACAGCGCTGACATGTGTTTATCTGATTTTCTGCACAAGGTTTGTGTGTAACAAGCCGACGATGATTAGGACGAGTGATGACCGTTGAGATAGGGCTCTGAAGATGACTCAGAATGACATACTTCCTGTTTTGCAACTGTTTCCTCCTCATTTGTTTTCCACGCTGGACGCTCTGTCGTCTTTGCCCAGTCTACTACTAAAAGATTAAAGAAAAAGGTTTGAATTCATATTCGAGGTATTCTGGCTGAAATACCCAGACACAACACGACTGTTAAAAAGTGAAAGTGCCACGTTTAAGACTCTTAAATGTTCTTTAAGTATTAAAAGTAAAAGTACTTGGCATTGCCAGTGTCCTGATATAACACTGTCTAAGTGCTGCTCGTTTAGCTTTTTATACTGCAGATCCTCATTTGAATTTACAAAAACATTGTGCAGATGATGTCATAGTATATACATTTTGTATAGTATAGTATATACATTTTGTATATACAAATATATATACAAAAATAAGTCCTGAGTATAAAAAAAAAAAGTATATATATGAAGTGTATTTGTTTATTTGCTTTACTTAAGTAAGTAGTTGAAAATTCAACTTTAGTACAGTACCAAAGTACTTAGTACAAATACTTTGAGTGAAAGGTATCTTTAAATGTGGAAATGGTTTCCAGTGAAGAGCGGTCGGTATCAGGGAACAATTTGGCAGATTTGGGGCTTTTTACATGAAAAAAATCCCAAAATGTCCCCCAGAGAAGAGATGATGGCATAATGGCTTCCTGCAGGAAGCACAGACAGGAAGTTTTGGAGGGAACTCACTTAGGGAGGTTTTTGGGAGAAAAACACAGGTGTGTGTTGTTTGTGATGTGTTCCATGACGTTTTTAGGGGTCGGTCGTAAATATTAACTTTGTGAAAAACACTATAGTTTCATAGGATGTCATCCTTTTTTTTTTTTTTTTTGGCCCCTTGATATTGTTCAGGCCAAAATTCTCTGAATTTTGAAGCCAAAAACCTGGAAATCTGGAAAACCAACTTCGGCATAACACACAAACATGGTTGACGTCTTGTTTGAACTGCGTTGCCACAAAGACCTCAGTGTTGAAGTTTCATCCAAATCCATCCACATACGGAGTCAACATTAGCGAAAAACCAAACAAATTTAGATATTACAGAGACAATGCATTTGACGCCGGAAAATGTCCAAACCGGCTAAAACTATCTGGAACACATACTTAGGCATAAGCTACGAACATGGTTGAGGTGTCGTTTAAACCGGTATGTCACAAAATTTAAGATTTGAGAGGTTTATTCGTCACATACATATACATACTTTCATACGTATACATACTTTCATACATATATGCAGTGAAATGTCAATGCAACGCACCTGGTGATTACACACAATATGTTCTAGACTGAACACAGTAGCTACCTAAGAATTTTTACTTGACTAACTAACTGATTCCTAAAACGTAATGCAGTAAGTCGAATACTATAGAATAAAATAAAATAAAATAAAATAAGAACTCAAAGGTAATGCAGGGTGGGGGTACAAAATAGATAAAGGGAATATGCTTATGTATATGGTATGACTATTAATGTATATACAGATATGTGCATTAAAGTGGCATGTGAATAAAGTGAGGTAGTGTTGTGAGATATACAGCACAGTATACAACAGTACGGCGCAGCAATATGATAACACCGAACAACCCAGAACAGTTACACAGTATGCGGTACAGTATGCTACATACAGTACAGTAGGTAGTGGAGCCTATGTGAGTGACTCAGTGAGGACCCCTGGTGAGGTCAGCGTTGACAGTTCTTATGGCTTGAGGGAAAAAAACTCAGTCTCAGTCTCTCTGTTCTCGCTGTGTGACTGCGGAGGCGCTTGCCTGACGCAGCAGCTGAAACAGTCCGTTGTTGGGGTGATGAGGATCCTTCATGATCCTACGGGCTCTGCTACTACACCTCCTGGTGTATAACTCCTGCAGGGAGGGGAGGGTAGTTCCAGTGGTACGTTCAGCTGAATGCACCACCCTCTGCAGGGCCCGCCTGTCCTGAGCAGTACAGTTCCCAAAGCAGGCAGTAATGTTGCCTGTCAGGATGCTCTCCACCGCTCCACAGTAGAAGGACTTGAGGATCCTCACCGAGACCCGGAATTTCCTCAGCTGCCTGAGGTGGTAAAGATGCTGCCTCGCCTTTCTCACCAGAGTGTCTGTTTGTAAAGTCCATGTTAAGTGCTCTGTGATGTGGACTCCCAGGTACTTGAAACTGCTCACCCTGTCAACAGAAGTCCCATTTATCACCAAGGGCGCGTGCGTCCTTGGTTGTAATCCTCTCCTAAAGTCCACAATCAGCTCCTTAATTTTGCTGACGTTCAGGTGGAGGCTGTTGTCCTGGCACCAGAGTGACAGGTCAGCCACCTCCTCGCGGTAGGCCTTCTCATTGCCGTCGGTGATCAGGCCCATGACACCGGTGTGCTCAGCAAACTTGATGATGGTGTTGGAGCTGGACCTGGCCACACAGTCATGTGTGTACAGGGCGCACAGTAGGGGGCTGAGGACGCAACCCTGGTGTATTCGGAGTGAGAGAGCTGGACATGTGCTTCCCCACCCTGACCACCTGGGGCCGTGCTGAGAGGAAGTCCAGGATCCAGGCACACAGCGGAGTATTCAGTCCGAGCTCCTTCAGCTTGACAGCCAGTCTGGTTGGGACTGGTATTGAAAGCTGAACTATAATCTATGAACAGCATTCTCACATAGGCCCCCTTCTGGCCATCCAGGTACATGAGCGTGGTGTGCAGTACCTGGGAGACCGCGTCATCCGTGGATCTGTTCTGCCGGTACGCGAACTGCAACGGGTCCAAGGTGGGGGGGAGGAAGGCACAGATATAATCCTTTATCAGCCTCTCGATACACTTCTTGACCATGAGGTGATGGCCACCGGACAGTAGTCATTCAGGCAGGTTGGAAATGCGGTCTTCGGGACAGGAACGATGGTGGACCTCTTGAAGCAGGATGGGACCACTGATTCAGCCAGGGAGATGTTGAATATTGTAGTGAGCACCAGAGCTAGCTGGTTAGCACAGGTCTTCAGTACTCGTCCAGATATGCCATCTGGGCCCGCAGCTTTCCTGGTGTTCACCTGCATCAGAGCCCTCCTGATGTCATGCTCATGTCATGTCACACTGAGAGTGCACGCTCATCCCCAGCGGTGTAACTCAAATTAGCCGGTGAGCTAGCGGTGCTGTTTCCAGACTCAAACCGCGCATAAAAGGAGTTCAGTTCATTGGCGAGGGAGGCCTCGATACTTGTGGCTGGGGAGGAGCTGCTCTTGTAGTTTGTTATAGTCTGCAGCCCCTCCCACAAGCGTCTGGTGTCCCGTTGCTCCATCTGTAGCTCCACAGTCTCTCTGTATGTCCGTTTAGCGTCCCTCACCGCCCTCCGCAGATTGTATGACGCCGCTTTGTAATTGTCCATATTTCTAGATACAAGACCGTCGTTCTGTAAGCGGCCGTGCGAGCATTCAGAGCGCCAAGGATGGATTTATCGACCCACGGCTTCTGGTTTGGAAATATCCAAACTTTCACCGTGGGGACGATGCTGTCCACTAACGTAGCCACGAAGCTCACCGCTACGTCCGTAAACTCGCTGACGTCACTTGTACTTGATTGGAACATGTCCCAGTCGACGTCAATAAGCGCGTCCTGAAGCGCAGCCTCTGATTGGTCCGTCCATCGCTTCACTTCCCTAGTCACCACCAGTTCTCGCGCGATCAGAGGCCTGTAAACAGGAACCAGCGAGATCGTGGCGTTATCTGATTTCCCAAAAGCAGGGAGTGAGACGGTCTTGTATCCGTTCTTGTAACGTGTGTAACAATGATCCAAATCTCCCATCGCTTGCGGTGGAATATAAACGGCTGTGATGATGACCGTGATGAATTCCGGGGGAGATAAAATGGCGGCATGAGATTGTCAGCTGTTCCAGGTTCTGCGAGCAGGAGTGGGAGAGAGACGTGGTGTTGTTGGGGTTACACCAGCGGTTGTTTACCATGAGGCAGATGCCTCCACCTTTGGATTTCCCCGACTCCCCCGATCTGTCACCGCGGAACACGGAGAAGGACTCGGCTGGACAAATGGCTTCATCCGGCACCAGTGGGTTCAGCCATGTCTCCGTCAGGCAGACGACGCAACAGTTCCTTGTGTCTCGTTGGAATTTAATCCTCCCTCAAAGTTCATCCATCTTGTTCTCCAGAGACTGAACATTAGTAAGAAGGATGCTTGGCAGAGGTGGACGGTAAGGTTGCGTCCTGAGCATTCTGAGCCGAATGCCGCCTCGTTTACCAGAGAGTGTTGGCGCGTAAAATTTCAGTCGGCCACTCTAGTTCCACGGATAAAAAGTCCCAAAGTTGTTCTTTTTGGGAAGTTTTTATATCCACGAGTGCATCGCGGCCATAGGAGATAACTGCCGATGCTTTTTTGGCGGACATTATGATAAAAAATGGAAAAAAAAAAACTAAAATGTGCGAAGTCGACCGGAGTGCCGGCGCAGGCGACCGCAAGGGCAGGCGCCACTATCACCACGCATGCACAAGGGACTGGTGGATTAAATTTCATCCAAATCGACCCACATACAGAGCAGATATCAGGGAAAAACCGACCAAATTTGACCCAAAATATTCAGTTGGTCTTGGTTAACTGACACGTCACACGTCTGGTTCTAAAATGAAGGAGATGAGATTTACAGTAAGATGCTTTATGTGTTCATCATATTATTCACTATAAATTATATTTACAGTAAGATGCCTTATGGTGTCATCATATGATTTACTGTAAATAATATTAACAGTAAGACGCTTTATGACGTCATCATATTTACTACAAATGGTATTAAGAGTAAGACGCTTTATGATGTCATATTATTTTCTATATTTCTTTTACATTAAGATGCTTTATGACATCATATTGTTTACTATAAATGATATTTACAGTAAGATGCTTTATGACATATTATTTACTATAAATGATATTTACAGTAAGACACTTTATGAGGTCATCATATTATTTACTATAAATTATATTTACGTTCAGATTAGATTCAACGAATTGTCATTGCACAGAGTACAAGTACTGAGGCAACAAAATGCATTTCTCTGCATTTTACATCCTAGTAACTGGCGTTTCTCGGAGCAGTGGGCTGCCATATATTTTTTTGTTCTATATTTGTTATTATATATTTTTTATATATATATTATATAATTTACAACTCATATTTAGGCCCAAAAGTAACATATAGAGACTTGATAACAATCTTTCTTACCCTTTTCACTATCGACTTTTATTAAATCATTGAGCGTGGAGGAAGCTCCAAATAGATTATATAGAAATTATGACATATTTCAAACCCATTTAGGTACATTTATTATTAGGTATGTCAATTACATATCAATATATCAGTATCTTAAAAATGGCCCATGATCCCCATGTACATATCACATGCTGTGACCTCACATGGGGCCGCGAGCCCAAGGTTGAGAATCTCTGGGGTAGAAATACAAAGTCAAAGGAGGGAACACTGACAGCTCCCATTCTTAGATTAAAATTATGTCTCTTGTTTTGTTTTTGGAAAATTTGAGCTATACGGTGACAAACCTTCCATAAAATATTCTTCTTGTCCCACCTACAGTTAAATATTTAAAATTAAAATTTAATTTATTCATTAATTTATTATTTTTTATTTATTTTGTGTTTAAACATTTTCAAATGGAATTAACAAATACGAAACACGGTAAAATTCCTTAACTTTGACAACATTTTCTGATACCCTAATTGGACACGGTCCCTTAATTCAAGGCACTTTAAGGGTCGATACATTCTCCATCCGTTATTTCTTCCGTGCGTCTTCTTTTAATCTTTTTTTCGACCACAGTCCTCCTCCTCCTGATATCTGTAGATCTTCGGCTGCTTGTGTTTCGATTTCGAATTGAGAAATGGTGGTTAAGCTGTTTGCAGGGGAAATAGCCGAGTTGAGTCTCTGGGGGAGGAGTTATCTCCGGCTTTGTTTCCTTTTGACATGTTTAGCAGCCTTGTGCCATTTCCATCCCGGGCTCTGGTCCCTAAATCTTTATTGAACGCCACAATGAAAATTCTTCGCTTCAAACGTGACGTGATTTGTTGGTGTTAAAGCGACACGTTGGGGTCATCAGAGAGTTAAAAGTCAGTGTTAAAAGCTTCATGGTGATGCTCCCGGCGCTGATACATTGCGTTGCAAATTCTCAAGGGGGGAAGCGGACATCGTGCCCCACATCCGTACTGGCATTCTAGCCTGCTATTAAGCACACCTCATGAATGCCTAGTACACGGACAAAAATGGGTATCGATTTTTTTATTTTTGGAAATGTTTTTTTTTCTTTGAGTGTAACATATACCAAGAGAATCAAATGTATTTGTGACCCACCACAGCAAAAGCCGCCATCTCCTGCATTTCTAAAATGGACAGCAGCACCAAATAATTTGAAAAAACCTTTGTTGAAGGAAAATTCGATTTTTCCAGGTTCGTGTTTCTTCGTATTTTTTTTAATCTCTTAACATATTCAAAACAGAGTTTGATTTATAAATAGTAGAAAAATGTTAAACGGTGGAGTTAAATATTCCCGTTAGATGACATGGAGAAATGCAGTTCATTTACCGAGACGCTGAACAACGCTGAATAACGCCGATCGATGGTTTCCTTTAAAGCGAGCGTCCAGGTGAAGATCATTCCTCCATATTCCATGTGATGTGAAGTCACAATGTGAAACCCTCTTGATAGAGTTCAACCTTTAAGTCGTACTACTTTTACACACACGGAGCTACTGTTGTGAAACGGCGAAGAAGAAAAACCCTTCGCGTCACGCACCTACGTCACTTCCCTAAACAGACAGTTAAAGCGCAGCACGGGGGTGTTCCGGTCTCACTTGTCTGTGAAAACTTTCTTCTCCGTATCGTTATGGATTACGTGAAGCGGGTGGAGGAAGCTCTGAGTCATATTTGGGATCTTAATCTGACCAGTGCGATAGATCCAAGTCAGTGTAAGCAAAGCGTACTGGATGTCATTTTCAGAGAGTCGGTTCTCCCACAGCGACGTGGAGAACGACAGCGATGCTGATTGTGATATTACTATGTACTTGGAGAACAGAGAGTACTTTTAAACTCCAAAATAATTCCACTTTTATAAAACATGTATATTCTTACTGTTAAATAAAAGCTTTTTAAAAACAAAATTAGTTGTGTTGAGCTGTTCGTGATTGGCCCATTCAGCAGTATGTTAAGTAGCCATGTCGTTTTGTTGGTCCTCCAAACCATTTGCTTGTGGGAGCTGGCTGAATGAAGCTGGTGTGGGTAAAACTTTGAAGGTGATTATGTCAGAATCACAGTTTGCCAAACCCTTGTCATTAACAAGTCATAGCTTTTAAAATATTTGCTTGATTTGCGCAAGTGACACCTTGTTTGGAAGCTCTGATTCTCCACGTTCAAATGATGCAAAAAAGAAAAAAATGCGAAATCCGCCA
>NC_137206.1:1570566-1577265 GCF_960531495.2 Zeus faber | reverse complement strand
CATATTTTGGTTCCAAATCCCCTTTTGTGTCTATTTTAGTCTCAGTGGGTATTTTTTAACTAGGACAAACCATTTTTTTTTACTTTTAATGCTTAATTCACCCTTTTCTCGCCGATAGATACGGTGGATAAACAAAGGTGACTTTAACTCACAGTACGTCAGTTTGCCTGCATTTCAACATCTGACAACAAGTGCAACAGATTAAAATAGACTTTTTCTGCAAACTCAGGCTCAATGTCTGTTGATTATTGAGTTTACGGAACAAAGCAGGAAAGTAAAGCGACGCCGCTTCTGAATGGAGTCGATTGTCAGACACGGGACGTTTGCTCTGTTTCCCAGGCTGCGCTAGAGGAAACATCATTAGGATCATTATCACTCCATCATTGTCAGTAATTGATCCAAGGCCGATTGAGCCGTCAATTCAAAGCTACTATTTGATGATTCATTGGAGTTATTCGACAAAGCAAAGTGGAATCGACGTTTAGGCGTGTTGCTCTAAAGCAAAATATAATGATGACGATGATGATGATGATATTTTCTTTTTTAGGGTTGTGAAGATCAAAGAAACAAATGACATCGAGGTGAAGCTTGAACGAGGTGGAGCGGCTGCTGAAGAACGCCATCAGCATGCCGCTCAAGGTCGGTGAACGGAACACTCAATCTCTTGATTGATTGATTGATTGGTACTTCATTTAATGGCCGTTTGAGTGACAGCGAGGAACATTTAATAGTTCATAAAGGTAAGACACAGCGGAGGTGACCTTTGACCAGAAAGGAACACGGTTCAGTTCTGCAGATACAAAGGATTTTCTTCTGGATTAGCGCTCGCTCAGATTCCTTTGTCGCCAACGCAAAAGAGGAGAACTCAAACACTGAGTTTTGAACTCTTAGATTTACTTTAAAATGATCTTTATTCATTTTGCATCATTTGAGCATCGTTTTGGCGTCTGGGCGGTAGAGCCCAACAGGTGGATGCAGGGGAGGTGGAGGGAGCGCAGCAAAGCAGGAGGGACTCACTGCTTAAACAGACCGGCCAAATAAGGGCGTGGAAGCATGTGGGGCCGTCAAGTTGTCTGACAGAAGTAGTTCTGCATCATTGAAACCAGAGAAATGACTTCAGCAACAGAGCAAATGAACAGGAACCCTGGCTCTGCAGTATTCCAGGTCAGAGGTCATGTTGACGTTCTTCGAGCGCTCGCCGCTGGATCAGGTTCTGAGGGACGACAAGGTCCACAGGATCCAGCCCTGCTTCCCCACCGCCATCAACATCTCAGGTAGGAAACATGGAGGCACGTCTCACAGTTTGAAATACTTGTCGTCGTTAATCATCAGCTGTTAATCATTGCGGTGTGGGGGTGGTGTGGACTGAGCAGCCACACTGATCCTGGACCCTAATTACCTAGACCCAGGACAGGTGTGGCCACAACATGTATGAACGTATGTTTATGTATGTGACAAATCATCTCTTGAACTTGAACTGGAACTTGAACTTGAACCACAACATCTCCACACCACAATCATCAATAACCTCTCTTTTTTAAGAAATGTTTTATGGTACCCCCTTTCACACGTAATTCCCAGTAAATTACAGGGATAATCTTTCTGGCACGGCTGGAGATTTCACTACTCACACATACAGCTACATTCAGGAACATTTCCGTCTTTCACACATGCCGTGATAATGCCGGAATAGATTGATCACGGGACAGTCCAGCAGAGGGTGGTAATGCAACATCACCGGCACCGTCTCCTTTTACCACATTACACCAACACGCAACGTTGCCAGTGGATTTACTGCTTTCAGTGCAAGTGGCAAAGGTGCTTGTGTCTACTCTGCGTCTGCATCCATTTTAGTTCCACTTTCCCAAATGACTTGTTACTCTCTGTTCCCTTTCAAGATTTCAACGTTTTAGCATCAGTTTGATTTTGTGATCTCTTGACGCTGGTTGATTCTAGTTTTGATTTTCCTGACTGATATTGATTCAGTTTGTGTAAGTTCATCCCAGTGTTGTAATTAAAGGTCAGACACTGGATGATAGTGAATTATATCTTTAACATTTCGGAGAGCAAACAATTTTCAGGTGAGTCGAAAAAAAATCACATTTAAATAATCAAACATTATGATGATATCGTTCCACGAAACAAGGAGAAAACATTTTGATTTAGTTTCACTCAGCTTGGATAGTGGGTTCAGATGAAAGGGTTTAGTTTTAATTCAATTTTTTTATTTTAGTCATTTTCAGTCATTGTAGTCATTAGCCATTTTAGTAATTTTCAGTCATTTTTAGGCATTTTAGTCATGAGTCATTTTAGTCGTTTTTAGTCATTAGGCATTTTAGTCATTTTTAGTCGTTTTTAGTCATTAGGCATTTTTAATAATTTTTACTCATTTCTGTAAAGCACTCACGCAAAGCTTGGTGTTTTTTTAAGTCCTCTATAAATAAAATGGCTTTGATTTGATCAGTCACCTTGTACATGATATATATATGTTTCAGAAGTCATGCGGTCGAACGGATTCTGTCTGGCCAACACAGAAACCATCGTGTTTGACGAGATTCTCCCCGAGGACAAAGAGAGGCCGTCGTCCACGGACTCAGGGGAACATGCGTGAGCGTCTTTCGAACTCTTTTTAACTCGTTTCCAACGTTTTTAGAAACAGTCGCACATTGTCACGGCCCCTAAACTCCCTGATCCACCTCCGAGGCGTCGTGAGAGCATTTTCACCTTCCTGCGCACACACTGTCACGTGTTCCCCGGGGTCTTTGTGTGGTTCCTCGGTGTGGAATTCCTTGAATGTGGATCCACACACACACACACTCTGCAGGAAGCATCTCCATACGCCTCCTCTTCCTTCCCTGGGCGTGTGAAGGAGCCACATAAAAACAAACTGCTTCCTTTAGTTCTAGAAATGCAGTGCTTCTGTATTTCTGAATGACAGAAATTTGGCATTTTTGTATAAAAGTCTCTGATTTATGATGAAGTATAGATACAATAAAAATGTTTTAGATCAATTTAGTTCACTTGGCATTTTACAATGAAATAAATAAATATGGAAATAAATATTTCCAAAAAGTATATCTTTACAAATAGATGATTATTGATTAATAGATTTTTATGATTCTTATTCTTATTATTATTCGTATTATTATTATTATTATTATTATTATTATTATTATTATTGTTATATTGAGAGTTTTAAATGTGATTTGGACAGATTGAATTTCCACCGTACAAAGTTATTTGTAATTTGTCCATTTTGGCTTTCCATCAATGTCCTACAAATGAGCTGTAAATGAAGTGACTTCCTGGAAGGGTGGTGTGGCTCGAGCCTTCTGCTGGTTTTGACGGGTGGAGGTTCCCTGACAAAACCTCTTCTGCCTTTTTGGCTCCAGGTACGAGGACGGAGCCGAGTTCTCTCCGTGCGAAGCCGACGCCTGCGACGGGGAGACGGAGCCCTACGTCACCAACCTGTCTTACTACCACCTGGTGCCCTTCGAGACCGACATCCTGGAGTGAGGGATGGATTTCATTCCGCTGCCTTCTGTGATGTCACCACGCCCCCCCCCGCTCCTTCAGCTGCCCTCTGTGATGTCACCACGCCTCCCCCTCCCATCCCGCTGCCTTCTGTGATGTCACCACGCCCCCCCCGCTCCTTCAGCTGCCCTCTGTGATGTCACCACGCCCCCCCCCTCCCATCCCGCTGCCCTCTGTGATGTCATGATGCCCCCCCCGCTCAACCCACTGCCCTCTGTGATGTCACCACGCCCCCCGCGCAATCCGTTGCCCTCTGTGATGTCACGATGCCCCCCCCTGCTCTTTCCGCTGCCCTCAGTTATGTAATGACGCCGGCCCCCCGCTCATTCTGCTGCCCTCTGTGATGTCACCATGCCCCCCCCGCTTATTCTGCTGCCCTCTGTGATGTCACCACGCCCCCCCCGCTCATTCCGATGCCCTCTGTGATGTCACCACGCCCCCCCCCCCGCTCAATCCGTTGCCCTCTGTGATGTCACCACGCCCCCCCCGCTCATTCTGCTGCCCTCTGTGATGTCACCCCCCCCCCCCCCCGCTCAATCCGTTGCCCTCTGTGAGTCACCACGCCCCCCCCGCTCATTCTGCTGCCCTCTGTGATGTCACCACGCCCCCCCCGCTCATTCCGCTGCCCTCTGTGATGTCACCACACCCCCCCCCCCCCCGCTCAATCCGTTGCCCTCTGTGATGTCACGCAGCAAGTTTCGGCACGACGCTGGGACTGGAAATGACGTGTCAACATTTTTATTGGAACTGGACTTAAAACAAAGTAAATAAGTCACGTGTATAAAATAATGACGTTGTCAACGTTAACCTTGGATTTCAACATATTCACGACCAATAAATGTATTTTTATATCTGTGAAATGTGTGTATTTTTTAAAATATCTTTTTGCACTTTGCAAATACAAAAGTCCAGTTGAGTTCTTACTGTTTTACTGAGGAGAAAAAAAACACCTCTCCCATTTTCCCAGATGTATTATGGGATGCAAAACCCAGACGCAGTTCACCCGACGGCCGCTAGGGGGGGGGGGCAGAATGGCACTGTCGGATGCGTTTTCGGATTTGGTGTGAAGTCGGCTTCAGACTTCTCCCTCCCTGTGGTAGTGTTCATTATTATGAAACTGAGATTATTATTATTATTATTATTATTACGAATAATAATAATAATAATAATATGTTGATGTTTAGGTCGTGGTGATGTAGCATTTGTCTTGTTCAAAGTGCTAGGATGGTGGCTCAGGAGGTAGAGCTGGTGGTCTAGTCATCTAAAGGTTGCTGGTTGGATCCCAGGCTCCTCCTGCTAGCATGCTGTAGTGTCCTTGAGCAAGACACTTAACCCCTCATTGCTCCTGATGGCTGCGTCCGTCGCTGTTTCAATAATTGTAAGTGGCTTTGGATAAAAGCGTCTGATCAATGACTAAATGTAATGTAAAAAAGTGAGAATAATCCACCATGAAGTGGAATACACGGCTTGAGTCTGTAGCAAAAGATCTGCAAACCCAGGTACTAATACTAGATTTAGAACCTGGATGGAGACCAGGACAAAATACCATAAGAAATTATTCTAATTTAGTATTAAACACATTTTGTTACAAGTCAATGGGACTAAAATTCATCCGGACAGTACATCTGCCTTTTAACCCACGAGCAACAGGCGTCCACTGAGCTCCAGATTCCTCCTTTTACTTGTAACGCAGCGCGTGCTGTGCCTAGTAACACGTGTCTTTGTGTATTTTTTATATCTGAACTTTTCTTTATTTGTTTGTCTGCTTTTCTTTGAAAAAACAGTTTTGTTTTGAACATTTGGCCTCTCCGCTTTCCTTTCTTTTCAGCCTGCTCGTCTTCTCGGTTGCAAATTGTCTGATCAGCTGCGGAGCCATGGTCATCGTGTTTTTTGGGTTATGATCCATAAATCAAGCTGTGTTTTCCATACGTTGCAAGATGAACATTCTTATATAATAATATAAAATAAGTATTGTGTTGTTCTGACTATAGTAGGTTTTCTTTTCTTTTCAAGCCGCCTGTGTTTTTATCAGAATGTATTCTCTTTTATTTTTTGGAGGGCTTATTCAAAGGTAAAGGATGAATATCTTGGATATTTAAGTTGTGTTTAAATTTTTTTTTACCACGACCTAATTTGATATTCTATTAAACTTTAGAGTCAGAGTCAAGTAAAGGTGTTGGAGCAACGTGGGTTAACCAAATAATCTCAGAAAAAAACGATAAAGCGTCGAAACAAAAACTGCATTTTGAGTCAAACTGCACTTGCTGCATGCGTTTGATTATTGTAGTTTAACCAACAGTTTATTATTATTATTATTATTATTATTGTTGTTGTTGTTAATAATCAATGTGAATGTGATCTGATTCTTAAAACAACCGCCGCAATTTTATGGATATTATTTGGAAATATGTTTTTTTCCCTTTAAAAGTCTTTTGCCTTCACATCCTTCCAGCAGCTTCCAGAGAATAAAGTGATGACGCGTGACGGGACTTTCCTTCATTTTACTGTATGTTCTTGAATGTTCTTTTCCAGAAGGAGAGTAGATTACTTATTAAAGTGGTAATCCGTAAGATTGTTTTGTTAAAGAACATGATCATCTTTTTGTTTTCATTTTTTGAAGCTGCCACCTCTGAGGAAGAATTCAATGTGTTTGTATGTTTTGCTCTATTTGCTCGACTTCCATTGTTGAAAAAAACATGATTCTGGGACGTGTGTGTGTGTGTGTGTGTGTGTGTGTGTGTGTGTTTGTGTGTGTGTGTGTGTGTGTTTGTGTGTGTGTGTGTATGTATGTACGTGTGTGTGTGTGTGTGTATGTATGTACGTGTGTGTGTGTGTGTATGTGTGTGTGTGTGTTTGTGTGTGTGTGTGTATGTATGTACGTGTGTGTGTGTGTGTGTATGTGTGTGTGTGTGTGAATTCTGACAGTTGAAACATTTCAGTTTGTTTGACTCTCAGGTTTTCACCGTATGAGATTTTTATTTCCAAATTCTAGAACAATATTTGGAAAAAAAAAAAAAAAAAAAAAAAATGAAAACAAATTGTGGATGCAGCCGTTTTTTCTAGCCAGAAAATAAACCCAGACAGGGATGATAAAAGTCTAAATAAATGTGTTTTGAGGTAAAAACAAAAAGACTTTTTTTCCATTGAAACGAAATAAACAAATTC
>NC_137206.1:1495566-1563066 GCF_960531495.2 Zeus faber | reverse complement strand
TTGCATCGCTGTCTATCAGTCGTTCATAATAATAAGTGCGGGTCTTGGTGTTTCTGAGGTTTTTGGTGGTTAACTGGAGAGTGCTTTAGTGCTGTGGGACTATTGCTGTAGGTGTCAAACCTCTCTCAGAGGCTTTTAGGTCAGTGAGGTCGCACCCTGAACGCAAAGTTCATTTCTGTTAAACCCAAATATGTGAAATGACTTCAGTTTGTTATTTATAACACAACTTATTATTTGCAGTAAAACTCCACTTCCAGCTCCAGGAGAGGCTCCGTTTACTGTGTGATACGCTCCTATAAAACCAGAACTCTTTGTGAGTCACTCTGCGTTTGGTCTTTCCTTCCGGCTGCTGAGAAACGTGTTTTTATTGAAATGTTGTTTTTGTTTGGAAGCCTCCAAAGCCCGTCCTCCTGGGGAAGGTGTTCAGAGACCTCCTGCTTGTGTCTCATCCAGGGAAAGCAGATTAACCCTTCAGGGCCAAACGTCTTTAAGCCCAGATTTGCAATTTACTGAACAACATAAGTCAGTGAATGAATGTGCTTAGAGCGACCTTTTTAACAGGAGAGAAAGGTTTTCATGAGGATTAGTGAAGCATCCCAAGACTTTTGGAATAATCTTGTCTGATGGTCCAGAATTGTTATTGTGTATATTTACTTCATGTTATTTAATGTATTTTTCATGTGTGCTTTTTAAAACTATTATTATTATTATTGTAATTTACTTGTATATGTTTATATATATTTATCATAATAATATATATTTCTATTATGTAATTATTATTTTTTATTGTTGTTATTATTGTTAGTTATTGTTATCGTTGTGAGTATTGTTATTTTTACTATTATTTCCTTCTATTAATGTAAAGAACTTTGAGTTGCATGTTGTGTATGAAAGGCACTTTACAAATAAAGGTTGTTATTATTCACTGGTATTTTATTTTATTTTTTATTAATTGCAGGAATTGCGTCAGAGTTTGGTGTTCGAGGCTACCCCACGATCAAGCTGTAAGTACTTTAACCTTCTTTTTCATTGATTGATGATTTTTTAACAGAATGCTAATTCATTATTATGTTTTTACTTCTGAAATATTTAATGAGTTTAATTATGAATTGTTTAGGTTTTTGCACTGACATGGTTATTCAATCATCCTGGGTCGCTGTCAGAACATGGTGCAGTTACTGTTGGATTCCAAGGTTTGGGGCAAAATAAACAAATAAAGTCGCAAATCCAAAATAAAACAATCTGAATTAATTCTTCTGCAGAAGTGGTTGTGACGGTGTAAGAAAGTAAATACTACAAATTAATGTAAATAAAGGCTCCTGCAGGTGGAGTTGGAGGTGGTGGTGTGTTTGTGTCTGCTCCGTCTCCAGAGAAACGGGTGGTGTTGTCAGTGCTTCACACCTCGTTGTGTTTTATTCAATTGGCTTTTCCTGCACAAAGTCACTTCAGTGCATTCAGTTTAGCTTCTAGATACGATACGATAGAAATTTAACCTAAAATCTACTAGATTTAATGTACAAAATGTCTGTGTCTGTCTGTCTGTCTGTCTGTCTGTCTGTCTATATTGTTCAGATAAAGTAAAACAAATATCAAAGATTTATAAATGTTTTGAGGGGGGGAATGAGCATTTTGCTTTAACATCTAAGATATATAAATGTGCATGACTTGTTTCAGATCAAATAAAAAATGTTTTATAAAAGTTTTGGGGAAAAAAATGTGCACTCACTGAGCACTTCATTAGGAACACCTGTACACCTACTTATTCATGCAGTTATCTAATCAGCCAATCGTGTGGCAGCAGTGCAGTGCATCACATCCTGCAGATCGGGGTCAGCAGCTTCGGTTAATGTTCACATCAACCATCAGAACGGGGAAAACAACGCGATGTCGGTGTTTTCCACCATGGCGGGATAGTTGGTGCCAGACGGGCTGGTCTGAGCGCTTCTGTAACTGTTGATCTCAGTCTCTAGAGTTTAGTCGGAGTGGTGCGGAAAAACAAAAAAAAAAAAAAAACCTCCAGCGAGCGGACGCTCTGCGGACGGAAACGACTTGTTGATGAGAGGTCAACGGAGAACGCCCGGACTGGTTGGAGCTGAGTGGAAGGCTACGTCACTCAGACCGCCACTCTGCACAATGTGGCGAGCAGAGCAACATGTCAACACAACACGTGGAACCTTGAGGCGGATGGACTACAACGGCTGAACCACCTCGGGTTCCGCCTTCTACCACCGACAACAGGAAGCTGAGGCGGCGGTGGGCACGGGCTCGCCCAAAAAACCCAACGACGTAGCCCGGTCTGATCGACCTAGAATGTTCCCAACATGTTGTGGAATCCAAGCCAAGAAGAATGGAGGCTGAGGTTCTATGCAGTGTTAGGAAAGTGTTCCTAATAAATTGCTCCGTGAGTATAAACAGCCTCAGTTATTCTTGGCCTGGATTCCACAAGGTGCTTGAAGATTCCACAAGGTGCTGGAAACATTCCTTTGAGGTTTTGCTCCTTGTTGACATGATTGCATCAGGCGATTCCTGCAGATTTGTCGCTGATTTGTGCAGAAAACGCTTTGACTGGGACAAGACTAGAGAAGTGCTCTATAGATGCAAGTTCATTTAGTCAATTCTATTGCATTCAGATCCGGTGACTGAAGGACACCGAACTGAATTGAACAACATCGAACTCATCGTCACGTTGATGGGAACGGGTTGGAGGCGACGTTGGCCGCGAGGCGGTGCATAGCCGTGGGAAGAGGCTCGACTGTGGTCATGAAGGGATGCGCACGCTCAGCAACAATACTCAAATAGGCTGTGGGGCACCATCGATGGGTGTTAACGGGTCTAAAATGCGCCAAGAAGCATTTCCCCACATCATGACACCACCACCACCACCACCAGCCTGTACTGTTGACACAAGGCAGGTGCGTCCATGGATTCACGCCGTCGCCGCCAAACTCGACTGCACCCTCCGTGTGAAATGGAGGTCGATCAGACCGGGCTACATCGTTGGGTTTTTTGGGCGAGCCCGTGCCCACCGCCGCCTCAGCTTCCTGTTGTCGGTGGTAGAAAGCGGAACCCGAGGTGGTTCTGCCGTTGTAGTCCATCCGCCTCAAGGTTCCACGTGTTGTGTTGACACTTCGACAGAGTGGTGGTCTGAGTTCGGCTTGGGCGATTGGCTGAGTCCATCGGCGTTTTTTTTTTTGTTTTTTTTTTTTGTGATTTTTGAAGCGACTGGTACTTCACGTCGCCCCTTTAACCACATCCGGTGCTTTTCTCCCCGTCTTGAGAGATCCTGAAAAAGAAGAAATAAATAAAACCCTGTTTCCAGGTCATTCTGAAACGGGCTTCTCTCTTTCTTCCTTGCTTTGGTTCGGTTCCGTTGGGGGCCGCTCAGACACTCACACCTGTCACCGGGGGCTTTGGGGGACTCTCGGGGGAACCGCCGCCACGTCCTCCAGGGACCAGAAAACCAGACCGGGACACATCCTTTCTCTGGGATAATTACACAATTTGATCCTTTTATCTTGCTCCTCCGCTCTTTAGACTTTGTTGTGAGATTTTAGAAAGCGGAGCAAAAAATGGAGAAGTAAAAAATCCGCCTAATCAAGCGACTGTCTTGACAGAACCTCCGCACTGCGGCCGGCGAGACCCTGTGCTCCATCCTGGGCCGCGTTTGCAAAGACGGCAAATTATTTATTTTGACTTTGGTTGTGTCCAGTTTAAAACCGAAACAATCCCATATCGGGGATTTTGTATTATTGATTTTGCCACAAACTCTTCAATGATTGCATTCGCTGAAAATGCGGCAGAGGGAGAGGGAGACGGAGCGTGGAGAGGTATCAACAGTCGCTGATTGTTGGTCTGACAGTGGAAGGACAATTTTGACATATGGCCCAACAACCCTAATCTGAGTTAGTGTGGCCTTCCTGTCCGCTCTGACCAGGCTGCCCATTGACCTCTCTCATCAACATGGCGTTTCCGTCAGCTCACTGGATGTTTTTTGTTTTTCTCACCTTCCTGAGTAAACTTTCATTCAAATTCAAAAGGGTCCAGTGGGAGAAAATGTCCTCAATCAAAGGTCCAGAGCATCATAACGTCAAACTTGCGGGATGATTCAGTGCCATATACCTGTTGAAGTCGCCTCGTAGGTGTATCAGCGTCTGTATGGAGTCAACAACTGATTGTCAAATCAAATAAAGAAAATATATTTCAATAATATTTCAACAATATTTATTGTTCGATTTCACATTGAACTGGAGGTATTTTAAATGAGTACTGTCATAATAAATAGGTGTTGTTTTCTCAAGTAAAATATGGGCTGCATTTAAAAATAAAATACATAACAGAGAGAATTTGAGAAATGTGCGTCTTAGGATGAAGTGCTTCATTTTAGAAAAATGTAATAAAAAGTGTAGCTTGTTCTCTTTTGTTAACTTTCATGTCCTAACAGTCTCAATTTTATAACAAACAATCAAAACCCCTCTTAACGATTGAACAACTTTAATACCTCTTTCTCTTTCTTTGCCTCTTACTCCCCCACTTTGTCCCGTTCAGTGAGAGAGATGCGCTCCAGCTTGTCCTGCCAGGATTTAAAATCTGGGCTGGAACGGTGTCAGGGACATTCTCCTACACGTGTAGGGGCCCTGTTGGCGAACCTGGAACCATATTTAGTTTCAATAGTGTTGGTAGTGGAGAAAGCTGCCCGTGGAGCTGAACACAGTCAAGATGTACGAGGCTACTTTCCTCAGTGCTGGGAAAGCTGTCTCCGAGGCCGTTCGGAGCCAGAAAGTGGCGGGGTCGGTTCCTCCAAAAGGCTCTTTCGGGGCCACATCGGCTTGGAGTTCGACCAGTTGCGTGGAGAGGGCCATTTTTTGCCCACAGAAACAGTCTTTATTTATCACGCAACACACCACACTATAACACATGCTTGCACACACACACACACATGCACATGCTTTTGATGGTGGCCGGTGAAATGGCTCCTCTGCTTTTGACCCATCCTGGGTTGTCCTTCCTCCGGGGCCACAGCCAGGAGCAGTGGGCAGCGTACGTGGACGCGCCCGGGGACCAGGTGATAAATGTCCATTGCTGGTCAGACCATGATGGTGCATGTTTTTGGTGGGGGTCCTTACTGACGTGAGGTGGAGGAAACCCCATGTGAGCACGGGGAGAACATGCAAACTCCACACAGAAAGGCTCCTGTTTGGGAGATAACCCACTGGAGCACGGTGCCAACAGCGCCCCAGGCGGGAATCGAACCCAGGACCTTCTTGCTGTGAGGCAGCAGTGCAATGCACTGTGCCACCGTTTTCTCTCTTTTTAGAAGATGAGAAGAACATGGATGTTGCTGCTTTGTTCCACACCTGAATGAACTGAAGTGCTGTGTGACGGGCAGGCTCTGAATGAACGGGACGAGCTGCTGCGCAAGGCTGAAGCCGTCAAAACGTTTGCTGAAGTTTGCAATCCGCTGGTCAGCAAAGTCAAGGAAAGAGGAGTCATCTCCGCCACCCTCAACCCGTTCCTGCGCGGGTTGGGAAGTGCGCGCAGTCTCCCTGCAGGTCTTCCTTGAACCTTGAAGGAGCGCACAGCTGTCATCGGATCACAAACTGAATTGTCCTTGCCCTGTCGCTTTAAATTCAGTTCATTCAGGTGTGGAACAAAGCAGCAACATCCATGTTCTTCTCATCTTCTAAAAAGAGAGAAAACGGTGATGCCTTCTGGCTCTTCAGCTGTGCCAAGAAAGCTGGGATTTCTCTTGGGGCGGACCGAAAGCACTCCAGCACCTTGCCTTTGCTGAGCTGTCGTACATCGTTGTGCAGCAGGTCATCAGCATTTGCATCAACTTCTCTGAGGGATTCCCTTAGCGTGCTATGCTGATTGGAAGAGGATGCCTTGAGAAAGTCAATCATTCTCGTCATGGTGTTCGTCACCTCAGCATCCTTGTGACAGCTGAGCATTGTCAGACACATCAGTAGACTCACCTACAGCTGAGCCTACGCATGGTGCCTTAGGAATTGCTTCTTCCAGCTCTGCTAGTACATCCTGGGTCAATATTACAGTTTTCTCCATGGCTGATGATGCTGACGTAGGTATTGGCTCGATTTTTTTTTCTTCACAAAACTCTTCTTTTTGTTTTCCCTCAAGTAAGGTTTCAGCATGTTGTTTGACGAGGGAATGAATGTGTTAGGATAGGATCCTTTATTTTCTGTGCCCTCAGTTCGGATTTGAGTGAGTATGTTTGCTCAAAAGGTTTGTGCTTTGTCTTGTAGTGGTGCTTGACATTGCATATGAGACATAGTGGTTTTGAACCGCTTGTGGGTAGAATTATCATGTAATTGTCTGTCCATTCTTGGTTAAAAGCTCTGTTTTGACTCTACCTTTCTCTTTTTAGAGCACAGCATGTGAATATACCACTCGCTTATTTCTCTGACCCTCATCTTGTCTCTCCTCTCGTCTGTGTGCATCTCTCATTCTGACTCGAGTCGCAAGATTTGATTGGCTGAGTAGCATAACGTGAGATGATTTACAATGCGTGCAATTGGTCTGTGAGTTTCCTGTCGCCAAACCACTGCCGTAAAGGCTAGAGAAGTGGCGCCGGTTGAAATATAAAGGCTTGGTCGAAATGTTATAATTCTCATAAATTTATCGGCTGTAGGTTCGGGTCCGGCAAGGACGCCGTCTGGGTCTGTATCCAGACCGCGGCCCGCCTATTTGTGACCTCTGCTTGAGAGACTGTTGTGCGTGGAAAACAGGCTTGTTGTTCCAGCACATCCCACAGATGCTCCATCGGATCGGACCCTAACCCCACCCATCCACATGATGTAGAAGAAAGGGTGATTCATCAGACCTCCACCTTCTTCCATCGCTCCATGGTCCAGTTGTGACGCTCACGTGTCCATTGTAGGTGCTTTCAGGGGTGGACAGGGGTCAGCATGGACACTGTGAGCTCCCATACGCAGCAAGCTGCCATGCACTGTGTTCTACACCTTTCTACCAGAGCAACATTCACTGTTTCAACACTTTGTGCTGCAGTAGTTCTTCTGTGGCATCGAACCAGACGGACTAGACTTCACTCCCCACGTGCATCAATGAGCCTTGGGCCCCGTGACCCTGTGGCCGGTTCACGGTCGTCCTTCCTTGGACACTTTTGGTAGTAACCACTGCAGAGCGGGAACAGCTACAAGACCTGTGCTTGTGGAGATGCTCTGACCCAGTCGTCCAGCATCACAATGTGCTCCTTGTCAAAGTGGCTCAGATCCTTACGCTGCTTCAACACATCAACTTCAACAACACTGTATATATAATAATAATAATAATATATAACAGTATATATATAATAATAATATATCCCACCCCTTGACAGGTGTCATTGGAACCAGATGATCAGTGTTATTCACGTCACCTGTCACTGGTTTAATGTTGTGGCTGATCAGTGGATAAAATCAAAAATGGATCACACCAAACATATATGATGTGGGTGTGGTATTGTTCTATTTGTTATTTTATTTATTTATTGAATAGTTTAAGTGGTTGCCGTGCCGTCCGCTCCTCACTACAACCACTTCTTCTTGTCATTGTCGTCTTTATTTTAGTTTATTTAAATATGAAAGTCCTGCAGAAGGACGTGCTGCAAGACTCCAACTTTAGTTTTAGTCAGTCTGTCCTTCAGCTTGTTTGGAGACGAGTGATGAAGCGTCCTCTGGAGACGGGGGGAGGGGGCGCGGTCCTCCCCTCGGGTCCGTCAGGCACCGAGGGATGATGCAATCACCAACGCTGTGTGTGTGTGTGTGTGTCTTTGTTGTTGTTTTTTGATTTGATGCATCACACTCTTACACCCTCTCCTCCCTCTCTCTCTCTCCTTGGAGTTGTTGATGACACTCCACTCTTCCTGACAAACCACTTTCTGTCGTTCAAAGGTTTTCTGTGGTAGTAATTAACGGGCGCCCTCCTCCTGCACCCCTCGTCCCTCTCTCCCTCCCCCGCCTCGCTCGCCCCATCTCTCTTTTCACTCGCTCTGTCTTTCTGTCTATCCTCTGTCTCTATCTCTCCCTTACCCCCTTCGCTTCTCCCTCTCTTTCCTCCCCTTCTTTCTCCCTCCCTCCCCTTCTCCCTTTCCTTAACCCTTCTCCCTCTACCTCCCTCTCGCTCTCTCCCATTTCCCTCTCTTCCCTCCACGGCTCTATCTCCCTTCCTTTCACGCTCTCTCTCCTCCCTCTCTCGCTCCCTCTCTCTCCTGTTTGACTCTCCCCCTTTCCCTCTCCATCTCTACCTCCCTCTCATTTATTTTCAGACATATTTTCCTTGTTTCTTTCTGTTGCGATTTGTGTGAAATAAAGGTTAAAATAAATCCCCCCCCCCTCTCCCCCGCAGGCTAAAGGGGGATCTGGCTTATAATTACAAGGGGCCGAGGACAAAAGATGACATCATAGAGTTTGCCAACCGGGTGGCAGGGTGAGTCGCTGAACCGGGCGTTTTCACCCTTTTCAACCGTGCGTTTGGGCTGAGTCTGGGGCGTCCAAACCCCTGCACCGCAGCCGCCCTGCGGTCCAGCTCCACAGGTCAAACAGAGCCACGGACGAGGAGACGAGGAGACGAAGAGACGAAGAGACGAAGAGACGGGGAGACGACGGGACGACGGGACGAGGAGACGAGGAGACGAGGGGACGAAGAGACGAGGAGACGAAGAGACGAGGAGACGGGGAGACGACGGGATGGGGAGACGGGGAGACGACGGGACGACGGGACGAGGAGACGAGGAGACGAGGAGACGAGGGGACGAAGAGACGAGGAGACGAAGAGACGAGGAGACGGGGAGACGACGGGATGGGGAGACGAGGAGACGGGGAGACGACGGGACGACGGGACGGGGAGAGGAGGAGACGAGGAGACGAGGGGACGACAGGACGAGGAGACGAGACGAGGAGACGAAGAGACGGGGAGACGAGGGGACGAGGAGACAGGGAGACGACGGGACGGGGAGACAGGGAGACGACGGGACGGGGAGACGAGGAGACGAGGAGACGAAGAGACGAGGAGACGAGGAGACGTGGAGACGGGGAGACGAGGGGACGAGGAGACGACGGGACGGGGAGACGAGGAGACGTGGAGACGCGGAGACGGGGAGACGAGGGGACGAGGAGACGACGGGACGGGGAGACGAGGAGACGAAGAGACGAGGAGACGAGGAGACGTGGAGACGGGGAGACGAGGGGACGAGGAGACGACGGGACGGGGAGACGAGGAGACGTGGAGACGTGGAGACGAGGGGACGAGGGGACGACGGGACGAAGAGACGGGGAGACGACAGGACGAGGAGACGAGGAGACGAAGAGACGAAGAGACGAAGAGACGAGGAGACGAGGAGACGAGGAGACGAGACGAGGAGAGCCGGGGGGGGGGGGCAGGCAACCAAGGCTGTTTCCATTTGAAGTTGTGTTGTTCTGGGGGTCGTCCACCAGGCGGCGCCACCAGCCCACGCTGCTTCCTGCAGATGTTTATTGGAGCAGCTCTTATCGCTGCTTGTTCAGTCTGTTGTTCTGGCTCCAGATTCTGATAATTATTTTTTTGTTTTTGTATTTTTGGCTGGAGAATCAGATGTTGTTTTAGGTCGAGTATTGAGATGCGGATGTTCGCTTGAAAAATGAAAAACAAATTCCAGCTTGTTGTTGTTTTTCTTCCTTTCTTTCTGTTTTTTTGTTCAACTAAAACCAGGCCGGCGGTGCGGGCGCTCCCCAGCAAGCAGATGTTCCAGCACATGATGAAGCGGCACGACGTGCTCTTCCTCTACGTTGGAGGAGAGTCTCCTCTCAAAGTACGAGCTGCCAAGTCAACCCAGCATCCACCTTGTTCTTTTTATTTCTGCAAACTAACTGCACTCCACGTTTGTAAATCACTGCATATATAAAATACATATATTCAATAGATAAATACATATATTCAAAAAAAAATACATATATACAATAAATAAATACATATATACTATAAATAGAAATAAACAAAAAGTAGATGCATATATATACTGTAATGAATACATATCTACAATAAGTCAATGCATACCCGGACTACCCCGGACTCCACCCGATCAAATGAAATTGTTGCCAAATTGTCCTTGACAATCAGGTAATGTGGCTGGAGCTCAGGATGGAGACACCGACTCCTCCTTCATCTCCTCCGTCCAGGTCTCCTGCTCTGGAACTAGTTCATCCCAGTGAGGCCAGGCGCGGGAAAAGCATTTTTAACTTGCGTTTGAAGTTGAAAAGCCTTCATTTTGTTGCTGCTTGTTCTGTTTCCTGTCTCCTGCAGGAGAAGTACATCGACGTGGCCTCAGAGCTCATCGTCTTCACCTACTTCTTCTCTGCCTCCGAAGACGTCTTACCAGAGGTGAGGTGTCTGTCTGTCTGCCTACCTGTCTGTCTATCCGTTTATTTGTCTGTCTATCTATCTGTCTGTTTCTGTCTATCTATTTATCTGTCTGTCTGTCTCTCTCTCTCTCTCTCTCTCTATGTCTCTCTCGATGTGACAGATAATTATGGTCTGTCTGTTTGCGTTCCTCCCGCTCCTCAGATGTTTTTAGGAACTAGAAAGCCGCTGTGTGGCAGTGGCATTAATCTCAGCTTCTAAATGTCAGTGTTATCAAAGCCGGCGCTGCCTTTGCACCCTTTCTTGGCTTGAACGAGCGTTTCCTGCTCGGCCGCCCGCCAGCGGCGCCGGCCGGGCCGCTTCAGGTGCCCGGACGTTGAACGAGTCCAAATCCGTCTTTCATGTCGTCTCCACTCTGGGTTTTTTTTTTTCCAGTCGGTGAATCTGCCGGAGCTTCCCTCGGTCGTGGTCTTCAAAGACGGGGGCCACTTCACCTACGACGGTGAGTATTTATTTAAATATGACTCCTGTGAACCGCAAACACCTCTGTTCACTCACCATGGGGGGGTTGACATGGGGGGGGGGTTGCCATGTGAGGGGGGGGGTTGCCATGTGAGGGGGGGGGGTTGCCGTGTGAGGGGGGGGTTGCCATTCCCTGCTTGTGGTGTTTTTCTCCAACAGGAAGCAGCTTGTTGGTGACTTTGAGGAATCTCATGAAAATTCCCGTCGCCAAACAGGCCCAACTTTCAAGCGAGTCTTAGTTTGAGAAACCTAAATCCCACCAGCCACTGTTGATTTTTTGTTGTGCATAAGTGCAATTACGGTATGAATGTCCATCTATTCATGTAAAGTGGTAAAAGTCCAACGTGCCTCGTGATACGTGGACATCTTCGCAGATGTTGGACTTCATGGAGGAAATGTGAATGGTTTTGCGAAGGAATTGAAATGAGCCTCCATTCACCTCTCAAACCCCAATTTAAAGGCCTTTGTCAGCAGCATAATGCACGCGCTCGCACCACACGGCCAAACGCCTCCGGACGCTCTCATCTTCTAATTAGCGCGTTCGGGCTATTTCAGCAACACGGAAACTGGAGCACCCATCCGTGCAATCTCCCCAAACCTTGGCAGCGGACTGGTTCGTGTTGAAGGGCTCGTTTGGCAGCCGACTGGTTCGTGTTGAAGGGCTCGTTTGGCAGCCGACTGGTTCGTGTTGAAGGGCTCGTTTGGCAGCCGACTGGTTCGTGTTGAAGGGCTCGTTTGGCAGCCGACTGGTTCGTGTTGAAGGGCTCGTTTCCTTTCAAAGTGGCTCCGGCGTCGGGTGCGTGTGAAGCTCCCCCCCCCGGTCAACTGTTAGCGCTGTCATAGTGAAGTGGAAACGTCGGGGGGTAACAGCTGCTCGGCCGTGAAGCGGCACAGAACAGAACCAGCAAACTGCCTCACGGTGGGGGGCGGGGCGGGGGGGGCTCCTGTGCGCCACGCCAAGCGTTGACAGGAAGCGGTGTGAAGCTCGCCGCCGGCGCCATCGGCACCGCCACTGGCCTTTGGGAGACGGTGGAAACGCGTCCTTGGGAGTGGCGCCGACCCACCCCGTATTTTGGGAACCAACCACAACATCCTTGGTGAAAATACGCAAGCAGGAAATACCGGCTGAAACCACGCAAAAAAATAAAAATAAAAATAAACCAATACTTAACAATCTACAAGGACATTCCCTGGTATTGGATGTAGTAATACTACATACTACTATATATATATATATATATATATATATATGTAAATCCGATTCTGCGCCGGGTGAATTCAGCTCCTGCTGCTGTTCTGATACTCAATGTGGTGTCAGGTGGTTGACGCTCAAGAAAGAAAATGTCATTTGGAGGTACTTCAAGGTAAACAAATACAATGAGATAAATGATGTATAAGTATCCCCTGACAATACTCTCGACGCTGTGCAGCCTGTTTGCGTCACTGCAGCTCCAGTCACGAAGGTTCAGCCGAGTTTTCCGACTGGTTCTTGACGAGTGGCTCAGTAAAACCAGTCGTTCCGTTCGATTCACTTGGTTTCGTGCACGGTGAGTTCCAGTGAATGACGGCATAAGAGAAGTTTTTATTATTACCTTTTTTATTTTTTGCAATGATTGCAATTTATTTTGGAATAAATTCCGCCCTTCTCCACACCCCCTCACGATCAGTCGTTGTGGAGAACTTGAGCCCGGACCTCCACCCCACCCCGCAGGCGTCTCCATCAGCAGGCGGCCAGACTCTTTAGTATGAAACAAAACAACTTTTCGGTGGAGACAGTTTGTCTTGGATAAAGGAGCTGATTTGACCCATAGAATATACGTTAAATAGTGTTTTTATTCCAGATTTTGATTTATTTCCCAGTTTCCTACTTGTATGAAATGAAAAGCGGGCGGGGCGGTGTTTTAAATGTTCAATTCTTAATGCGGCACTGCCACCATCCTAAATGTCTGTGAAAGGGACTGAGCAGCGAGGCGACCCCGCCCCCCTGTTTACGCCCCGCAAACCTAAAACACCTACATTTCTGTATTTTTGGCCTTTCTGCCTGTAAAAATGTGTAAAATGTGTTTTTCCTCTCAAACCATCTGTTCCATGAGCCCAAGACTGTGAATTCATAACAAAAAAGAAAAGAAAGCTGCTAGTTGCTCTTGGAGACCGTGGTCTTTGTTGTGTTCTCCCTCAAACATCTTTTTTCAGCCCTTCACTCCCTTCACCGTCACTGGGAGAAAAAAACACATATGTGTCGTATGTGTTTATGCTGCTTTTACACATGGCTTGTGTAGCGGGGTCTGTCCTCATGGCGGTTGGACAGGGCTCTATTAGGCCTTTTAGATGGAAACAAAACAGCATTTCATTTTTGGATGAAGCAGTTTGTTGGATCGCATCATATTATCAATAAGCACACAGTGATGTTCGGTACAAAGGCCCCGCTCCATCGACGGCTTCTTTCCCGGTTGGATGAGCCCACGTTGCCCGGTAACACGTAACCCCCTGTGGGTCACGGGACGAGCGCAGCGTCTCCACTGATCCGGCGTTATCTCCTGCTGCAGTGGGTGGAGGCGGCTGTGGTGCCGGAGCAGGCTTTGAATAATGTGTTTCAGTGAGCGAGGGACCTCCAGCCGTCAGCCAGCTGCCAGCCGGACGTCAGCTCTCATGGCTCCTCCGCACTCAAACCATGCTACAAGCAACTGTTCTTCTTACGACGGTGGAGTGTTGGAATTTAAGAGCGGTTTGTTATTCTTCATCCCAGGCTTTATGAAAATCTTGGTTCCCATTATTTATAGCTGTTCATGGCAACGTACAACTCCGCTGCAGCCTGTCGCTGGGCTTCAATGCGGTTCAATGGGGCAAACATAAAAAAAACCTTTTAAATCTACTTTTTGAAATCGGGAACCTCACATTATTACTATTGTTTATTTATTAACATGTTTGGAATAATTGTAATATTGTATTTTGTCTTCGCTCTTGGCTGGGGGGAAGTGTCGCAACTTCCTGTTTCTAGTCACTTGCCACACAGCACAATGTAGCCAAAGTAGTCAATAAAACCCCTAAAAACTGATAAAACACTTGGTTAAAGAACATTTTTTTTCTTCATTATAATATTGAAAGACACTGAATTTCCCATTATCAAAATGTGCTTAATGTACTCCAACATTTGCCCCATTGGAGTGTATTTAAGGACAGTGAGAAGCTGCCGTGGGTTCTCCAAGCTTCTCAACAATAAAGCGTTCTGCGAGGTTCTGCGGGCAGCGATGATGGGAACTAACATTCTAATGAATTAAGCCTGTGTTGAAAGATAAGATTTAACACAGTGAATGTTCTCAGTGGTTGAGTTCAAGCACAACGGACGCTCCGACAGCTTTACGCGGTGCAGTCAAAACCTGCCCCCCCTGCGCCCTCAGCGGAACAGCGTGAGCGCTCCTTCCTCCATGATGCTCTGGATGCCTCCACCCAACAGCGCCCGGGCGGGGAGGCGGAAGTGGAACCCCAGCGCGTCCAGGCACAGCGACAGCACGAACGGCGCCCAGTAGTGGCTGTTGGGGAGCTCCGGCTCGCGATGCAGGGCCCGGAGCACAAAGTCCAACCCCAACCCCAAACCCGAACCGGAACCCAAACCCGAACCGGCCCCCACCGGCAGGCTCACGTCCGTCTGCTCCACCTGGCCGTTGTGGAAGGGCCGTTTCCCCCGCCAGAACCTGAGCAGCCCTGGATCGTCGCAGGAGACGCTGACGATAAACACACCGCACTCGCCAGAGTCCTCCAGCACCCGGACGCTGAGGCTGCTCCGGGCGGACGTGGTCGCCATTGCCACGGACGTCACGGGGGGATTTATCCAATCGTAAGCGTTGAGGTGAGTCGGCAGGATCGGATCCCTCGCTCGCAGGATGATTCGCTTTTATCCGTGAGCCCTTTTTGTCCACAAAGAGACTTGGTTAAAATCAGGAACCTATGGTGGTGGCGGGGGAACCGCTCCAGGTGTCTCTGAAAGGAAACACGTTCTGTGTTCAAATCCACCCTGAGCTGCATCCGGGATTCAGCCTGGGGCAAGGTGTGCCAGTGGCCCACGGGTTCTGTGTCCACCAACAGTAACAGGAGGAACATGTGCTCCGAGAGCAACGGCGTCGTTCCTATAATGACTCTGGGCGTCACAGCGACTTTGCATACATGGGAGATTAAGCTGGAGAGGGTGAGGGAAGGTTGAGAGCCGTGAAATCGGCGGAACACGGCAAAGGAGCGTCAAGGAGCTGTTTGAGGAGCAAACAATCGAGGGAAAGACAATGAATAATGGATGCTCCGACAGATCCCTTAAATCATCACTCTGAGACTCTGCTGCTGAGGTCTTTATCCTGTAAAACCAAGAGCTTGAAAACAGCTTTGCACAGACGTGTGTGAGGTTCCTACTGTCGACGACAAGAAGCACCAACATCAACTGCCTTCTATATGATTTAAGTGGGATGTTCCCCCTTGGAAAGACCTAAATATTCCATATATTAATTTCCAGGAACTCCATAACCACGGTACTCAACGCTGTCATATCAACTCTATAAACATTTGCATAGATTACGCCCCATGACACCATTTAATGGTGACTGATGGCAGCAGTTGTTCTCACCAAACAGGCGTGCCATTATTTGTTTTGAATGTCTGTACGTGGAGATCTTAATGTATTCTGTCTAAGAGCCACAAGTCAGTGGAGGTCAGTGGAGTGTGTTTTAATTGGGAACTTGCTTTCAAAAAGCTGGTGTATACGCCAGGATTTGGTACCACGCACTTGTTAGAAACAAATTCACTCTGTTGTTTTTGTGAATTGTAATGAATTGTCATAAAATCACTGAGAAACTGTATTTTAGTAATTGTCTGCCTGGTGAGGATGCAGATTCACAACACAGAAGACAATCAAGTGGTTTTGTATTTTGAAACACGTGGTTTCCATTTTGTTTTGTCCAAGTGTCCCGAACACAAAGCCTCGCCCGGCGGCACGTGACGCTGTCAGGGCTGCACCTCGTTTCCCCCTCCCTCTACAAAGGGCGCGGTGCGTTCTGGGGAGTCCTCGGCTGCGTCGGAGCTCATGCATCTTTCATTGTTGAAAGCCGCCGCACCATTTGGTCCGGCAGCGGCGTTCTCACCGGAGCTACATCGGTTTGGACTCTAGTCCATTTGCAGAAGGGCCAGCACAGACCTCTGGTACTGGGACCGACATAATGGTTCTGTTACTGGGTCATAATGGCTCTAGCACTGCTACAGAAGTGACTGACGTAATAGTTCTGTAATGGGACACTATGGCTCTGCTACTGGGACGTTATGGCTCTGGCACTGGTAGTATTGGGACATAATGGATGTGGTACTGGGGTTTTTCTGGTTCTGTTAGTCCAATCCTTGCCTGGTGTGCAGCCCAGTGGAACACTCACTTTCCCTGACCACTCCTTCCAGTCCACCGTGGGCTCCGTGCGGTGGTGGGCTGTGGTTTTATGTTCCGTCCCAGTTGCGTTGAAAGGGTTTGATCTGGTTCTGGAGGAGACTGATGTCGTGTTTCAGCCGCTGATAAAGAGCTCTTCAGTGATGGACTGGTTTGGTTTCCTCACTAATGGGATGACTCCGTGCCATCGCTCCTGCACAAAAAGGGAAAGAAGATTGAACAATCATTTAACTGGTGATCTGGAGTGAGGGAAACACAACGAGATCGATGCCGATGATGGACGCCGGTGCTGAAAGGTGTAAACGGTCGGACCGCACCGCCGGCCCCGTCGTCCGCGGTTCAAGCCTTTCGATTGAAACGATTGAGCTGAGCAGTCGAAGCTTTGTCTGCTACTGTGTTTTGTTCTGCTCTCTGTCTCTCTCTCTCTCTCTCTGTCTCTCTCTCTGTCTCTCTATCTGTCTCTCTCTCTCTCTGTCTCTCTCTCTGTCTCTCTCTCTGTCTCTCTATCTGTCTCTCTCTCTCTCTGTCTCTCTCTCTGTCTCTCTCTCTGTCTCTCTATCTGTCTCTCTCTCTCTCTGTCACTCTCTCTCTCTCTCTGTGGGTGGGGAGTAACAGAACATATGTCTGCACCTTCTTCATCCTCACTCTGTCGCTGTCAAACACTGGCATCTGTGTGTTGCCATAGAAAATGAGCCTGGGCCTCAAGGCAGCTTCTGTTTGGGGTTATCACACGATGATTCCCTCCTCCCCCTCCTCCACCCGTCCATACCTCTCTTTGTCTCTTCTGTCTCTGTCTCCATCTCCAGTAACTGCTGCGGTACTGGGTAGTAACGGCTCCGGTACTGGGTAGTAACGGCTCCGGTACTGGGTAGTAACGGCTCCGGTACTGGGTAGTAACGGCTGCGGTACTGGGTCGTAACGGCTGCGGAACTGGGTCGTAACGGCTGCGGTACTGGGTCGTAACGGCTGCGGTACTGGGTCGTAACGGCTGCGGTACTGGGTCGTAACGGCTGCGGTACTGGGTCGTAACGGCTGCGGTACTGGGTCGTAACGGCTCCGGTACTGGGTCGTAACGGCTGCGGTACTGGGTCGTAACGGCTCCGGTACTGGGTAGTAACGGCTCCGGTACTGGGTCGTAACGGCTGCGGTACTGGGTCGTAACGGCTGCGGTACTGGGTCGTAACGGCTGCGGTACTGGGTCGTAACGGCTGCGGTACTGGGTCGTAACGGCTGCGGTACTGGGTCGTAACGGCTGCGGTACTGGGTCGTAACGGCTGCGGTACTGGGTCGTAACGGCTCCGGTACTGGGTAGTAACGGCTGTGGTACTGGGTCGTAACGGCTGTGGTACTGGTACTGGGTCGTAACGGCTGCGGTACTGGGTCGTAACGGCTGCGGTACTGGGTCGTAACGGCTGCGGTACTGGGTCGTAACGGCTGCGGTACTGGGTAGTAACGGCTGCGGAACTGGGTAGTAACGGCTGCGATACTGGGTCGTAACGGCTGCGGTACTGGGTAGTAACGGCTGCGGTACTTCCTCTCCACCTCCCTGCCCTCCTCCTGTTCCCTGGACTCCTTCCCTGTCTGTCTGCGGCGCCATTAACCTGGGTCTCTGGACGCGTCAGAGAGGCTTCCAGCGCCGATCCAGGCTGTTGTTGGTTTTCCTGACTTTCCTCTCTTTCATCCCTCCCTCCCTCCCACTGGGTGAACTCTGTACTGACGGGCTCTCTCTCGTCCCCGGGCCCCGTATGGAGATCGCAGCGAGCCGAGCGTCTCTAATTTGTTTGGAGTTGAAGGAGGTTGATCTTGGGCGGGGCCATCCATCCCTCCTTCCTCTCCTCTTCTTCACTCTCTCGTCCTCCGTCTCCCTCCCTCGCTCTCCCCTCGCCGCTGAAAGGGGGAGAAGAGGGTGTTGACAGCTGGAAAGCCAGAACATGTGGGAGAGAAAAGGGAGAGAAACGTTCCGGAATGTCGAGCAAACACAGGACTCGGCACTGAAACGAGGAGACAAGTGCACTGGAGGAAACATCCACTCCAACTAAAGTCTCTCTTTTTGGGGGTTTTTCAACTTAAAATGGACTATTTTGGGGCGTACATTTTTCGAGTGGTAATCCACCAGGTAGTCAGTGTTTACTTCAGGGCTTATTTTATTGTTGTTGTTGTTCATTCTACGTGAACACTTAGTGTCTATCAGCAGGTTAGGGTTAGAACCATTTATTCTACGCTTTAGGGTTATTCCGTATTTTTCCGTCCTCCAGTATTTGTTTGGCTTTATTGTACAGTTTATTGCCATTTGTTATGTAATCCTCAGGTTTATTGCATGTGGCCATAACTTTTTTTATTGTTTGTGTTCTTTTTGTTATTATTATTTTTGTCTATTTTGATACGATCACTCTATCTACTCTAGAACTCTAACTACTCTAGAACTCTAACTACTCTAGAACTCTATCTACCCTAGAACTCTATTCTCGAACTCTAACTACTCTAGAACTCTATCTACTCTAGAACTATCTATTCTAGAACTCTCTATTATAGAACTCTACCTACTCTAGAACTCTCTATTCTCGAACGCTATCTACTCTAGAACTCTCTATTCTAGAACTCTATCTACTCTAGAACTCTACTCTAGAACTCTATTCTCGAACTCTATCTACTCTAGAACTCTCTATTCTAGAACTATCTATTCTAGAACTCTATCTACTCTAGAACTCTATTCTCTAACTCCATCTACTCTAGAACTCTCTATTCTAGAACTATCTATTCTAGAACTCTATCTACTCTAGAACCCTCTATTCTAGAACTCTACTCTAGAACTCTCTATTCTAGAACTCTATTCTAGAACTCTCTATTCTAGAACTCTACTCTAGAACTCTATCTACTCGAGAGCTGAAAACAGTGGCTTGTGGCGTAATCGTTTGCAGATGTGATTATTATTATTGTTGTTATTATTATTATTATTACTATTATTATTATTGTTGTTATTATTATCATTTTTTGGTGGCGGTAATGAGGTGAAGGTGAGCTTCACCAAACTGGAGACGACAGCCCCGTCTTCAGGAGGAGAAATGTCAACATGTGTCTTGTTACGCGGCGCAAGCAACCGGTTCAAACAGACGACGGCGTCGTGAACGGGAGGAACCTCCCAATATTATTTGGCACAAGCTGAGTTCTCACAGCCCAAACGAGCTCAAGGTCACTGAGGTAAAGTCACTTCAGGTGCAAATACATCAGTGTACGTGTGTGTGTGCTGGTTGGATGTGACATGAAACAAACCCTGAACAGTCTGGAATACAAATAAATAAATCAAATATGCACAATGACATCATGATATCAGTCATCAATTATTACTATGTCCTATAATCTACTATTACTACTATATACTTACTAAATTGGTCAGTGGTCAAGTAGTGGTAGTAGTATAATAAGAATACTATTTACCAAATAATTACTACAGTCTACAGTGTTTAAACGGTGTTATTCCAATATATTGAACAAATTACACACAAATTAAATGCAGAAGTTCCATTCTTTCCTGCCAACATCCAGAGTACATATATATATATATATATATATATATATATATATATATATATATATATATATATGTCCTTGGTAATTTGAGGTGGTGGGTGATATTTTGCCTCAATCTATATCAGTCCCGGTGGCGGACCCTGCCACCAACAATGGAAACAGCATATAGAGAATAGATCGATTATAACGGCGATTTACATCATAATGGCAGTTGGTTTGCATCGTACATATTGAACAAATTCAACTAGAAATCCCAGAATTCCAAATCGAGTTCAAAGGGAAGCGCTTCATTTCTGTTTGAATGTTTTTATTTCTCCACAAACATTTTCTCAAAGCTTTACACCGACATCAGCTTGAGGAGACGCTCTGCCCTCGTGTCCAAAGAGCGCTTGATCATCTTCTCATATTGAAGTGACCTCTGTGGGACGAAGCTCCCAGAGGAGGAGCCCCAGAGGCTTCCAGAGCGACGTGTCTCCAGAGCGACGTGTCTCCAGAGCCATGTGCCTCCAGAGCCATGTGCCTCCAGAGCCATGTGCCTCCAGAGCGACGTGTCTCCAGAGCCATGTGCCTCCAGAGCCATGTGCCTCCAGAGCCATGTGCCTTCAGAGCGACGTGTCTCCAGAGCCATGTGCCTCCAGAGCGACGTGTCTCCAGAGCGATGTGGCTCCAGAGCGATGTGGCTCCAGAGCCATGTGCCTCCAGAGCGACGTGTCTCCAGAGCCATGTGCCTCCAGAGCGATGTGGCTCCAGAGCCATGTGCCTCCAGAGCGACGTGTCTCCAGAGCCATGTGCCTCCAGAGCGACGTGTCTCCAGAGCCATGTGCCTCCAGAGCCATGTGCCTCCAGAGCCATGTGCCTCCAGAGCGATGTGGCTCCAGAGCCATGTGCCTCCAGAGCGATGTGGCTCCAGAGCCATGTGCCTCCAGAGCCATGTGCCTCCAGAGCGACGTGTCTCCAGAGCGACGTGCCTCCAGGGCTCCGTCCGTCCTCCGCTCGGCGGTGCTTTTTGGGTCGTTGTGTCACTCGACTGTTTTCTGGTCTTCTGCGTTTGAGTTGTTTTTCTGTTGTTTCTTGCAGAATATGAGGACGGCAGCTTGTCTTCCTGGGTGAACAAGGAGCGCTTCCAGGGATACCTGCAGATCGACGGCTTCACACTCTACGAACTCGGAGAAACGGGTAAAAAGACTTGTGTATATATACAGTACACTTTGTATTTTAACAAGTTTAATTCGTCTGTTTTTGAATGGGTTAACTAAAATTGCCCCATGTTTTAAATTTTGGTTAAGTTCAATCTACTCTAGAACTCCTAAACTCTTTAACTCTTAAATGTAGTTAAACATCATTGTGTGTTTTTCTTTCTTATTATTTGCTCTTATTATTTATATAATTATTATTGTTATTATTATTTGTCCTGAATTTCCGCTAGGGTGGATCAATAAAGTACTAGTCAATCTTATACTGTATTATTATCGTACAGTAAAGGAAAACTACAATTCTTTTTATCGTCTCACGCCACTTAAAAGACGTAATGATGTTAAATAAATGATACAATTCAAATTAAAACAGAAGATTTACGTTTTTTTACACAAACATTTTTTTCCTGTCATTTGGAGTCAACAAGTCAACCACTCAGTGTTACGCCCAGGGATCTTAAAATAAGGCTTCGTTTAAGAAAAACGAAGAGCTAAGATATTATACCCGTATATATCACTACAACATTCCACGTATTACCAATAAAACTCAAATAATTCTCCTTTAATTCTGCGTCTGTCTGAACCCACCGCCCTCAGGCTGAGGGGTCTGTTCGACCTCAAAATACAAAACATGAAAAATAAAACAAGTCCCCGTCTCTGACTCTGAGTGGTGCTGAAGTGTCGTCCCTTCACGATGCCACGCCCGCACCTGGGTTCCACCCACAAGAACCATGCGGTCCCCAGGGCCACCACCAGGGGGCAGGCTGGCCCTCCCATCCGAATAGAAAGGGGGGCAACGGGCCTGCACGTTAAACCAGCTCCTTTATAGCTGCCCCTGCAGCGCCTGACGGCTTGGGGGGGTTTTGGGGAAGTAAATTCAGCTAAAACGTCCAAAACGTCTGAGACTGAAAAAAGGTTTGTTCTCTAGGTACAGTATGTCTGTTTGATCTCACCCCCGTCTCTCTCTCTCGCGTTCTCTGTCTGTCTCTCTGTCTCTCTCTGTCTCTCTCTCTCTGTTTCTCTCTCTCTGTCTGTCTCTCTCTCTGTCTCTCTCTCTCTCTGTCTGTCTCTTTCTCTCTATTTCTCTGTCTGTTTCTGTCTCTGTCTGTCTTTCTCTCTCTCTCTCTCTCTGTCTCTCTCTCTCTCTGTCTGTCTCTCTGTCTGTCTCTCTGTTTGTCTCTCTCTCTGTCTGTCTCTCTGTCTCTCTCCATCTTGTGATTTGTAAACCCTGTGTCTTTTTTGACTCTGCACGCAGGCAAATTGGTGGCCATCGCCGTCATCGATCAGAAGGACCCGACGGAGCAGAGCGACAGGTACCTGAACCATCCACACTGTCAAAATGTAACGTCCGGTTGCCCCCCCCCCCCCCCCCCCCGCTCTACATGAGTAAGCCCCGCTGCCATGGCAACGGGCGTGGAGGCATCGAGATGCAGCTGTGGCCTCCTCAGATGAAGGTGACCTTCAGCGTCAACTGAGCAAAGTTTTTAGAAGAAGCGACGGCGGATGAAGAACTAAGTTGATGTTCCACCACAAACCAGGAAACAAATCAACACAATTAAAGTGCCAATCCATCACATCAGGCGTGTCTGGGTGTCTGGGCGTCTGGGTGTCTGAGTGTCTGGGTGTCTGGGTGTCTGGGCGTCTGGGCGTCTGGGTGTTTGGGTGTCTGAGTGTTTGGGTGTCTGGGTGTTTGGGTGTCTGGGCGTTTGGGTGTCTGGGCGTTTGGGTGTCTGGGTGTTTGGGTGTCTGGGCGTTTGGGTGTCTGAGTGTTTGGGTGTCTGGGTGTTTGGGTGTCTGAGTGTTTGGGTGTCTGGGTGTTTGGGTGTCTGAGTGTTTGGGTGTCTGGGCGTTTGGGTGTCTGAGCGTTTGGGTGTCTGGGTGTTTGGGTGTCTGGGTGTTTGGGTGTCTGAGTGTTTGGGTGTCTGGGTGTCTGGGTGTCTGGGTGTTTGGGCGTTTGGGCGTCTGGGCGTCTGGGCGTCTGGGCGTCTGGGCGTCTGGCTGTCTGGGTGTCTGGGTGTCTGGGTGTCTGGGTGTCTGGGTGTCTGGGTGTCTGGGTGTCTGGGCGTTTGGGTGTCTGGGCGTTTGGGCGTCTGGGTGTCTGGGCGTTTGGGCGTCTGGGTGTCTGGGCGTTTGGGTGTCTGGGCGTTTGGGCGTCTGGGTGTCTGGGCGTTTGGGCGTTTGGGTGTCTGGGTGTCTGGGTGTTTGGGTGTCTGGGTGTCTGGGTGTCTGGGTGTCTGGGTGTCTGGGCGTCTGGGCGTCTGGGCGTCTGGGCGTTTGGGCGTCTGGGCGTTTGGGCGTCTGGGTGTTTGGGTGTTTGGGTGTCTGGGCGTTTGGGTGTCTGGGTGTTTGGGTGTCTGGGCGTCTGGGCGTCTGGGTGTCTGGGCGTTTGGGTGTCTGGGTGTCTGGGTGTTTGGGTGTTTGGGTGTCTGGGTGTCTGGGCGTTTGGGCGTCTGGGTGTTTGGGTGTTTGGGTGTCTGGGTGTTTGGGTGTCTGGGTGTCTGGGCGTTTGGGTGTCTGGGTGTTTGGGTGTCTGAGTGTTTGGGTGTCTGGGCGTTTGGGTGTCTGGGTGTTTGGGTGTCTGGGCGTTTGGGTGTCTGGGCGTTTGGGTGTCTGGGCGTTTGGGTGTTTGGGCGTCTGGGTGTTTGGATGTCTGGGTGTTTGGATGTCTGGGCGTCTGGGTGGCGCATAGTCAGTTCGTTCAACGTTGTTGTTTATTTAGTACATTTTGATTTACGGGGAACTCGTCGTGGTACATTTCTCTCCAGACAATTACAAAATTAAATTCAAATTAAAATACATTAAATTAAAAAAGATAAACAGCCTGAAAAATTACTAATTAAAATAGTCAGAATGTATATACAGAAATAGCCAAGAACACAAGTATTTGTATCGATATATGCTATAATATTATAGTAGTACATAGTATAGCAGTATAATATTTATATAACTTGATGTATTACTACAGTCTTACTTTTTTTGTTGTTTTTTTCTGGTCATTTGAGGTGCTGGGTATATATGTTTTTTCTGTTCTGTTCATCCCTATCGGTCCCGGTGGCGGACCCCGCCGCCATCAGTGTTAACCAGGATAAAGAGGAGCACATGTATAACACAAAATACATGGAACGGCTGTTTCTTATGAAGTGAAAGCTAAAACTGCGTAAAATATGGGATTTAGGAAGATAATTATGTCACGGATTACCACTTTAACCTTTAGTCTTGTAGCCTCGCAGGTTTCTCAGTTTGTGTGGTAAACACAACTGTTACCACAGAAACGACAGGCGTGAGGTGTTGTAATATCCCAAGAGGAAAAAAACATCTCAAGCGTCTATTCCTTCACATCTCAACCAGGCACGGACCAGGGCCAAGTTATTATGTCGACGTCCAAAGAAAGACCAAACAAATTTGCCTGAAAGGAGGTCATTTGCTCAGCTTTCATTGGTGTTTTTTCCGGCACGTCGCCACTTAAATAAATGCTGAAAAACATTTGTTCAAGTCTCGGTGCTTTCTGCCCTCAGAACAACCGCGTACAGAACCCTCATTTACCTCTTTGTACAACCATATATTTACAGTTTGGCTCACACTTCACTCATTCCGCAATCGGATGCCGTATTTCCTCAAATAAAAACCGTGCCTCTTATAAATGCCGGGGGCGTGATCTACTCAACAAATACAAACCTCAAACACAGACCGAGGGAGGAACTGAAGGGATCGGCGGCGCAGAGCTCCGCCCTCAAACAAAGCAAATAAAAACAGTGTGTTTTTATTGTAGATGTATTTAATTTACTCCATTTCCTACTGCTGCATAGCAGATCGCTTCTTGGGGCAAATGCCACGCCCTGAGTGCGCCAAGCAGGAGGTGGTGCGTTCAAGGCGAACTCGGAAAACTGCTTTTTTCCCCGGTGGCTACCACCACAAGTCTGACTTTCAGGGGAGCTACTCGCTCTCTCTTTTTTCACCAGACATGTGTTTGCATGGCATGGCACCCAGGCGGAAGTTTGATTTAAAATTCATACTAAAATATGATCAAATATACTTATTAAACAGTGGGATTAGATATAAAAGCCTGCCTCTAATATAGATCTGCTCCTAATAAAAGCCTGGTACCCTCTGCAGCTGAGGTAAATAGAAGCCCCGGTCACTATTTGAGGAAATACGGTATTCAGGATATTTTTATACATTTGACTATTTCTGTCTTTGGGGATATTTGGCCATTTTTATAACATTTTTACTTTTCTTTTTTAGTGTATTTTTATTGTATTTTATTTTTGACTTTCTATTTCACGACATTAGTATTTGTATTTTCTTTCAGTCTAAGCTTATTTTGAAACACTCATCTCTATAGAAACCCACTAATCCTCACCATGTCAAATTCCTTGTATATGTAAAAATTATATAATAATAACGTAATAAACTCATTCTGATTGTGATTTTCCTTTTTATTCAGATTGAAGTCGCTGATTCAGAGAGTGGCAAAGGAGCACAGAGAACACTTCAACAGGTGAGCTGAGTTGTTGAAACAAGATGGAGGATCCATTTATAGCCACATATCCCAGTTGGTGGGTTCCCAGTGGGTGGGTTCCCAGTGGGTGGGTTCCCTCTCCTGGGAACCCAGGAGCCCTGTTTCCGCTCATGTTTCCACTCGGGTAATTATGCAAAACACCAGTCTTCAGATATGGCTGCTCTGCTTTCAGCCGTCACTCAAAACCCTGCAGTTGGATCAACTTGTAATAGTTTGGAAACTCCTACTTTACATAAATGCACCACAGGAGATTTTCTTGTTTTTCCTTGTGCAGCGTTTAGCTCAAACTGCTCCGTTGGGTTGAGCGGATAAACGATCAATAGAACAAACATTTAGATTATAGATGGATGGATAGGTAGGTTAATAGATGTGTAAATGGGGGATAGATGAATGGACATGTAGATAGATGGGTGGATGCATGGATGGATAGATATGAAGATGGATATGTGGATGGGGAAAGATGGATGGATGGATGCATAGATAGATAAAGTAGGTAGATAGATTGGTAGATAAATAGATGGAAATGTTCCAACAGTCTCATAAAACAAGAGGCAAAATAATCATAAACTAATAGCATAAAAACAACCAAATAAAACCTAAAATAAATAACAGAAAAACAATAAAAATAGATAGAAATGAAATAGAAATGGCCGACCCAAAAAGCAAACCAGAAAATGTGAAGATGAATCCAAGGATAAGACGATAAGACTGAGTTTAGTGGAACACAGAACACTCTCCTCCTCCTCCTCCACGTTTTTGCTGCTGTTGTTGTTCTTCCCAAACTAAAGTGATTTCCAGTAATTGGAGTCTCTCCGTGTTGTGATTGGCGTGGAGAGCTTGTGAACGCAGCGTGGATCAGCCTCCCGCTCCGCCGGATCACAGCCAAAACACTTCCACTCGCAGACGCCGAGCGGTGGTGACGAGTGACGCGGTTTGATCCCGGAGCTGGAAAAGCCGTGGGATCAAATCCCTTTTTTCATCAAGCGCCTGTCGTGTTGATGTGCGTTGAAGCAGTGCATTGTGGGAATTGCAGGTAAACAAAGGTAGAGGTTTTGTGAGGGCAACTGAAAAATGTCCCAGTTCCTCTTGACGATGAAGGAGTAGAGTGAGAATAAAATAGTAATAATGATAATAAATTAATACTAATATATAATAATAGTGAAATAATAACAAAAATATATTGTCATCATCAATATTCTGTCAATAATAATAGAAATTCATAATTAGAAAAATTATATAAAATACACAATAATAGAATACAACAATAATAATAATAATAATAATACATTATTACCACAAATTAATTCAAAGAGTTGATGCCTTTTTTCCTGTTTTCCTATGATTCCTCAGATTATTATTAATATTGTAAATATTATTATAGTTATATTATTATTATTATTATTATTATATTTTTTATAAATAGTATTCAAAAACAAAGCGTTGGAAAATGTAATAGCGTTTGTGGAAAAAGTGCCTTGAATTTTCCAATAAATGAAAATTCTGCGAGCAGCCTGTTCAGCTGTGCGAGCAAAGTGAGTCCCAATAGAACCATAGATCATAGAGCTGTTCCTCCGCCTGTTCCTCCACCTCCCCCATGGGACGGAGGACAGCAGTCAGGTTTTTTTTTTCACATTTTGTTCCGTCCTTGGTTAGAGGGTGTAGAGTAGAGGTACAACAGAGTAGAGGTGGAGCAGAGGGAGGTGGAGGAGAAATACAGAAGAGAAATAGGGCGGTAGAGTCCTATTACAGTAGAGGGAGGAAGAGTAGAGGTGGAGTAGACAGGTGGAGTATGGTTAAGATAGAGGTAGTAGAGTCGAGATGGAGTCGTCTCCTTTGTCTCTCCTAGAGGGACAACAGATGTCACTTCCTTTCTGAGTCACTCAACCTCCACTTCTACTCCACCTCGACTCCACCTCCACTCTTCTCTACCTCCACCTCTACTCCGCATCTACTCTACTCCCCACTATTGTACCCGTTATGATGGTGTCGATTTTAAAGCCAACATACAATGTTGTGCATTATTGGACGTTGCTTCAGTGGCAAACATCAGTAATCCCACCGCACGCTCATGGTAACCTTCGCCCGGCAACACCCCAAATCACATATTATTATATGACATGTTCAGTTGTTCTCTATCAAAACCACTTTAGGAAAGTTTGCCTTCAGCTGTTTCACACCCTACACATGGAACAGACCCAGGATGCTGCAGGGCTGAGCTCTCTTATGGAATATCCTCAATTACTGCAGCGCTACCACACGGGCCATGTGCTTTCAGTACATTTACTGCCTGTTTTTATTCATATTTTATTCATATTCTTTTTGTTCGTACCCTTTAGTCACTTTCTCTCTGACACTTTGTCAATTGTCTACGCTTTCATTGCGTAACCTTGTAAACGGAGCGTTCCTTCCAATTCCTGCCACGGTTCTCGGCGAGTTTTTGGCCAAAGGACGTGATGACATAATGATATTGTTGTAGATAAACAGACGCTCCGTTTCACAGCCGCCGGATGGTGAAGGTGGAGAGGCAGCGCGGAGACTGAACCGATCTACCCACAACTGTCTGTCGCCATAGTAACGTCAATAAGAAGCGGTGTTGAAATTATTTTTCCCACACCACATTGAAACTTCTGTTCTGAAGGTTCTGGATTTTCCAGATAGTTCACTGTAAACACAAAATGAATATGTGACATAAAAGAATGTTTAAAAGCTTTATTGCTGTAACCAAACATCTTTTATCTGAAACTTAAATTGAAACATTGAGTGAAGACGGACGAGCTGTGGAACCTGCTCAGCTCACACGTCTGTCTTACATCCACATGTCACCACAGTCCTGTTCGTCCCCTCATTGTTAACAATGGGAATTCTAATTTGCATCTAATTATGGAATAATATTACTATAGTATATTACTATCATATATAGTATGGCGTAGTACTAATAATAATCTAAAATCACTGCGTCTACCAAGATAAGAACTGGTTGTTGTAGATAAGGGCTGTACTGTTTGTTGACAAATTGTGCCAAATTGACAAAAAACAAGACATTTCCTGTATATATCTTTGTTGTAGTTGGTTTGGTAAATACGCAACATCGTTTCAGTTAGGTTGTTTTTTTTCTGTCTAGTTTTAACTCAAATGTTTTTTCACGTCTAGTTTTCCTTTTGAAGTTTAGTTTTAGGTCATTGTAGAGGGATGCAAACACGTCTCTGGTGCAAAAAGCTTTGAATATATACTTATGGCGTGAGCCGGCTTTTTTCCGAGTTCCAGTGAACGCATCACTTCCGACACGCATTACAGTTCTTTCCGAGCCCGTGAACGCAGCATCACTTCCTGCTTGGGAGCGGATGGCGTTGTTCTCTTTGACAGATAAGACGCCCCCCCCCCCCCAGATTTCCGTGCCGCGCACGTTCTGCTTCGATTGTAACAGCAACATTTAAACATCACCGATGCGACAGACGTAGTTATTTCAGTTTGCTGTCCCATTTTTTATGTTATAAAGTGGTTGCCAATGGACTCAACGCGGTCGCCGAGGGCAACCGTGACTGCGGAGCCCTGTGCCGATCCCGTTCCTGGGACCAAAATGGCTGAGGATCATCGCGGTCATTTGCACGTTTCAAGGCCTTCCCGCCGATGGCCTTAATCCCATCTCGCCGCGTTCCCGCAGCTCCTCGGGGGGGGTCCCTCTTACTATCCTGAAATCCCTCTTTTCCTACTTTGGTCGTCACAGAAACAAGCCGTCAGGGGAAGCCTTCACGGTTAAGAACCACGCGCTGCTTTCCTGCTTTTGACCAGCTAACGTTTTGACAGATCAGCTGCAGCCCAAAGCGACTTACGGTTGAATCCGGAGAAGTATCATCGCGTTATGATTTCAGTCGACTCTCTTCATAATCACATCGTCAATATCTGCGCAGGTCCTATTGTTTTGCGCCCGGGGGACGAAGCGGCTTAATGTGACCGCCATTCGATATCAATGCAATATATACTGGAAGGGGAGCCCCGCCCCCCTCATCCACCTTCCACCAGCGCTACCCATAATGCACCCTGCTCCGACGCCGCTCCACCCCACAATGACATTCAAATTGAATTCCCCCTGTTTCCGCCCGTTATCGCTTAGATAAATCACACCCTGCCATAGTTTCCGGTGGTGGAGAAAACAGGAGGAGGAGGAGGAGGAGGAGGAGGAGGAGGAGGAGGAGGAGGAGGAGGAACTGTGATTCTGTTTTCAACATTTACTCACATTTATGGACAAAAATAATATGATATAAATCACTTTCCGACCTTTTTCCTTCCACAGCAAATTTCAGAATCAAATAATCCCACGGCACTGCACCCGTGTCCTGTGAACCACGAGAAACCAGGCAGCCACGTAGAACTTGCGCTTATTGTTGTTATGGCCGAACGGATACTTGGCGACGCAAGACTCAACAGAACTTGCAAACGATTCGTTCGTAGCGAACATCTTTTGAATCAAGGATTCCATCATTTTTTATGATCACAGACGGGACCACAGCGCACGGGGGGTTGAAGAGTGACTGGGAAAGTCTCCCCGTTACGCATGGTGCTCTTTTTCTTTCCTTTATTTAGGAGACCGAGGAAAATAAATACATCTTCAATAAAAACACACTGTTTTTATTTGCTTTGTTTGGGGCAACGGGGACGCGCAGCAGAGCGGGGATAGCTTCTGAATTTTATTTTATTTTTTCTGAATCGCAGTCTCACGGCCCGGTGGCAAATGCCCCACGGCCCGGCACCGGTCCGAGTCCCGGTGGTTGGGAAACTCTGTTTTAAGTGACTCTGGAGTCGCAAGCAAGTCCGGCAAGCAAGAGTGAATCTTCCACTCACAAACTGAAAATAATTACTAAGGAATGAAGTAGGAAGTCTTCGTCCTCTCCTTCATGGTTCAGGAAGTCAGCATGCGTCGCAGCAACTGAACCAAACCAACCAAGAGTCGCAAAAATGGAACGACTCTTTTTTGACGAGTGAGTCGTCAGGAACCGAATCTCAAAAAAGAGTCAAACCTTTCATCACTTCTAATAGTCGTCACATCCAGATTGAAACCTCGTCTGAACACAGAGGTGCTGCTCTCCTGCAACGGAGCCATAAGATTAGTTTTGATATTGCGACACAAAAGCAAATTTTCGTTATTCATTTGGTGGAGTGGAATTTGAAAAAAATCTCAGCAAACCCGGCAAGCTCTCACCATGCACTAGACATAAATCACATGAATAATAATCATAATCATCTCAACTGGACTGGGATGGAGTGGGAGAGGTTGATGTCGATGTTGACGCTCGTGCTTTGTTTCTCTGCAGGGATTTCCAGTTCGGCCACATGGACGGAAGCGACTACATCAACAGCCTCATCATGGGGTGAGGGCTCCGCTCCTTTTTTATTTGATTAGATCTTTCCCCCAAAATACTTGTTTTTCTTCCCGGGGATCATTCAGTTTTCATCGTTGCATTGAGCTGCCCCAGTCTGGACTTTATCGTCACTGATATTTGTGATTCAACTGTCCTTCATAGTGTAAATCTATGTGGAATCATTCACAACTAAAACACAAATTTGTTGAGACAGTTCATTGATGAAATGCAGTTCTATGCTATTGCTGACATTCCTAAAAATGCAAAAATCCCTCTTAAAATGTATGCAATTCTTGATATTACACATTCCCTTAAATTTGGATCGAAACATATGTTTGTAGAATGTCGTCATTTCACAAAAGGATGGCGCGGCGATGTCGTGATGATGGTGACGGCTCAAACGTCGAGTGTCGCGTCGTGAAACAAACGCAGCGTTTGAAAGCGATGATGGTGGGAAAACCTCAAACTTCTCAGGAATCAAGTGTGAAACATCTGAGGCAGCTGTGCTCCACATCCGGACTCATATCGTGTTTCAAGTCATGATTCTCAGAGACGGGATAAAAAATATATAAATAATAAATAAATGAGCACAAGGTGGTTCCCCCCAACGCTCTTCACGTCGCTGTCGTTTGAAGCCAGCGTCGACGCCGCGTGAGCCACAAACACAGCAGGGAAGCACGGTGCTAAAAACACCACTCACTGGCCTCCGCCATGGAGTGGTGTTGGACGCCGTTGGAGGCGTCCAGTTTGTTGCACGCTCAGCGCTTGTACAACAATAACTTCTGTATTTGGGTGTCGGGGGGGGGGGTCAGAGGAAGGGCGAGACGCGCCCCGCCCGACTCCAACGCCAATGGGAGACCTGTCAATCAAGGGAAAACCCCACCTCCAGCTCCCGCCCTCTTCCCGAACCATCATTTTCAAGACGCCCATTTGAAGAGCGGCTCGGGGGGGCGGCTCGGGGGGGCGGCTCGGGGGGGGGGCTCGGAGCCCGGTGGGGGTCTCGGGGAGCAGCTCGGGGCGGTGCTGGGGGGGCTCGGAGCCCAGTGGGGGGCGTGGGGCTTCTAGGCTGTGGGATGGCAAACGGTGGAATGAAACATGGATATTCCTGTGGATTTATGCACCAGCGTCCAGAACGTCACCGTCCATCGCATCAGGCCGGTAAAGGGCAAAAATGAGCGCGTCGACCCGGGTGTCGTGTTTCCACCACTGTCGATCGGAGCCGGAGCCGGAGCCTGGGTTTTTCCTTTCCCACTGATGACAAATGTTGGAACGAAAACAAAAAAAAGCAAATAATATTATATATAATACATTATAATATATAAAATAATAATAATATATAATACATTAATAATAGTAAAATAATCATATATTCATAATGATATGATACAATATACATAATAATAAAGGTAAATTGAATAAAAGATCACTGCTGCAATTTTTGCATGAGTTGCTACCTTTGCCTTAATCTTATATAATCTTTAACATTGTTTTCTTGTGATTAAAATTAATTTAGTAAATGTCTTTCCTTCCTGAAATTTGGTTTAATCTATTGAGCGTCAGAGTTAGAGTACTGTATATACACCGATCAGCCACAACATGAAACCAGTGATAGTGAATAACATGGATCATCTGGTTCCAATGGCACCTGTCAAGGGGTGGGATTATTATTATATATATAGTGTTCTATATTATTATTATTATATATACAGTGTTGTTGAAGTTGATGTGTTGAAGCAGCGTAAGGATCTGAGCCACTTTGACAAGGAGCACATTGTGATGCTGGACGACTGGGTCAGAGCATCTCCACAAGCACAGGTCTTGTGGCTGTTCCCGCTGTGCAGTGGTTACTACCAAAAGTGTCCAAGGAAGGACGACCGTGAACTGGCGACAGGGTCACGGGGCCCAAGCCTCATTGATGCACGTGGGGAGCCAGGTCTAGTCCGTCTGGTTCGATGCCACAGAAGAACTACTGTAGCACAAAGTGTTGAAACAGTGAATGTTGCTCTGATCTGTTGATGACCCCTGTCCATCCCTGAAAGCACCTACAATGGACACGTGAGCGTCACAACTGGAGCATGGAGCAATGGAAGAAGGTGTCACGTGTCTCAGGTGTCTCTTCAACATCTTGTGGATGGCCGGGTGCGTGTGTGTGGTTTACTTGGGGAAGAGATGGCACCAGGATGCATTATGGGAAGAAGGCAAGCCAGGGGAGGCAGTGTGAGGCTCTGGGAAATGTTCTGTTGGGAAACCTTGTGTCCAGGCATTCATGTGGATGTTACTTTGACACGTAGCACCTACATACGTAAACATGGTTGCAGAAAAAATACACCCTTCATGGCAACGGTGTTCCCTGATGGCAGTGGCCTCTTTCAGCAGGATCGGTTTGAGGAACATGACAAAGAGTTGAAGGTGTTGACTTGGCCTCCAAATTGCCCAGATCTCAATCCCATGGATCATCTGTGGGAGGTGCTGGAACAACAAGCCCGATGCATGGGGGCCCCAGCTGACAACTTCTACCTGTTTCCCACTGGACCAAAAAACAGCTTTTCTCTTTAGTGGGAAAGGTAATTCCCCGGTTTCACGTCCAGCTCCAGCTCTAATCGCTGTGATGGAAACATGACACCTGGGGCGTCACGCTCATTTTGGCCCCTTTACCTGCACGATTCGACGTGCGTTGAAATTCTTGACGCTGGTGAATAAATAGACAGGAATATCCGTTTATCGTTCCATCATTTCATATCCCATCTAGAATCCAAAATCAGAAGTTATTGACTTTTTTCCCGCATGTGGGACCATGAAATGTTTTGTTTGAGTGTGGGGACCACAGGGTAGAACCCCCACCCTCCCTGTTGGGCTCCGAGCCACCCCAGCACCGCCCAAGACGCTCTCTGAAGCGGGGGAGCGTCTCTGCTCCGCCGAAGGTCCGGTGTCTGGCGCTGGCTGTGCACGGACGTACTGGGGTTTTTTTTGGGGGGGGGGGGGTTTTTCTCCTCACTATCACACTGGAACCATGACGCGCCCCTTTTCCTTACTCGTCCCAGCGGGGGGGGGGGGGGCGTCGGTCGCCTCTTTTTAGCGCGTTTACTCTTATACACGGAGATTTTGGTGTAAAAAGGTCTCGGTGCCAGATGCCACAGGACCTTCAGAGCTCTGTGGAGCCTCCACGGGTCACAGCTGTTTTGGGGCCAGGACTTGGACTTGTTACACACTTCTAAAATACACTGTAATACACTGTTTACTGTATGAAGTCCATGTGCACGATGCCCCCCCCCCCTCTCTTCCTCAGGTAGCCAAAACCGCTGTGCACCACCTCTGGGCCTTGTCATTAAAATGCTATCTCATGGAGACGTCAATTTCACTGACTGCCATTTCATTTTGTTGCTGCTGCTGCTGCTGCTGCTGCTGGTTGTCTTTTTCTAAACACACACACACACACACACACACACACACACACACACACACACACACACACACACACACACACACACTGCTGCTTGTGTGTTTGTGTGTGGGGAGGTTATATGAGTATTTTTGGGATTAAAGCTCCACCAGCACCACGCTCCAACAGCTGGTGAGAGCCCAGCGTTAATGATGCGGCAGAGTGTGGTGCATGGACCACCGCGGACCACTGGGGGGCGGCGTGTTGTGTTCTGGAGGCAGACCTCGACGCCTTGTCCTTCTTTTAATGAGACGAACCCCCCCAGCGCTACAGGCCACTACACTGGTGTGTGTGTGTGTGTGTGTGTGTGTGTGTGTGTGTGTGTGTGTGTGTGTGTGTGTGTGTGTGGGTGTGGGTGGGTGGGTGGGTGGGTGGGTCTGTGTGTGTGTGTGTGTGTCCAGCACCACGGAGAGGGAGGATATTGTTGTAATTCCAGTCTTTGCTTTATTTATGTAAACCTTGTTTTGTTGTTTTTTTTAATCCACCGTAATTAAAACTACAGCAGTGATCACAGGAAGTGGAATTATCGACCCGTTAACCCTTCGCTCCCTCGGCGGCGCCAGGGTTTCTGTTCCAGGATGAAAGCGGCGATTAGCCTGTTTATTATTTCTGTTCTGTCTCAGAGCACGTTTGGGTTTGGCTTCATCACCGTCCTTTCAGGAACCTAATCCCACGTCCGCTCATCGCTCCGTCCTGTGGGACGGGGACGCGCAGCTGATGGAGGTGGCTTGTTTTTTATTCATCCATCCCTCCTTCATCACACATTACAGCGTTAGGTTGCTCGCTAGGTTACACACACACGCACACACACACACACACATACATACACACATACACACAAACACACACACACACACACTGAACAGAATATGTTCTGTTATTTAAACAAAACATTGTTTAGTAACATTGTTCTGATCTTCGTGGGTTGTCAACATCGGCCAAGATCCCATTTGAATATTCCTTCTGAAAGAAAATAACTTTCAATATATTCCAATATCTAGTACAACTTTGAAATGCGGGGCGGGGGGGCCGTTACGCATGGGTGAAATCTTTAAATCCAGACTCCTGCGAGATGTTGATCGGCAGCATGTCTGGGCAGATAAAAGGGGTCGATCTATCTGTGATCGCCGTTCGGCGGCAGCTGCTGATCCTCGTCTTCAAAGCAGACCTTGGTGACTTCCTGTGGCGGCGGTGTTGAGGGAAACCCGGTGACGCCGCTGGGTACTTCCCCCGCTCCTCCTTCACATGCGGGCGGCGTGGGCGGGGCAACGGAGAGCGACGGAGGGAGCAGCCGAGCCGCTCGACAGAGCTCATCCACTTGCACGCACAAGGAGGATACATGTGCACGTATGCACGCAACATTTTCATAAAACATGATACACTTCTGCTGAAACACTGCATGTTTTATTTTTTTTTCCAATGTCAGTTTTCAAATTCGAGCTTCATATTTTTTTTTACAATACGAAGAGCATTTCAATATCGAACCATTGTTTGACAGCCTGGTGTGGATGAGGCCTTCATGTGACGTCAACATGACATTATCTCCGGAGAAACAATAAAAGATTGTTTCCTGTCCTGCGCTGGGCAGACGACCAGGAGGTGAAGAGGCTAATCCATATTCACAACGGGGCCCATCTGCTGGAGTAGGATGTCACATGGAAGAGCCATTTAGGGGCCACACATAGCGTGTGTGTGTGTGTGTGTGTGTGTGTGTGTGTGTGTGTGTGTGTGTGTGTGTGTGTGTGTGTGTGTGTGTGTGTGTGTGTGTGTGTGTGTGTGTGTGTGTGTGTGTGTGTGTGTGTGCGTGCGTGCGTGCGTGCGTGTTTTTCTGTGTGCGTGCGTGTTTTTCTGTGTGTGTGTGTGTGTGTGTGTGTGTGTGGTAATTTGTTGCTGGGTTGAGCAGCTCCACAGGGGTGGGATGTGGCAGCGGCATGATGGACTGTTCATAGGCCGTGTGTGTGTGTGTGTGTGTGTGTGTGTGTGTGTGTGTGTGTGTGTGTGTGTGTGCGTGTGTGCGTGTGTGCGTGTGTGCGTGCGTGCGTGCGTGCGTGCGTGCGTGCGTGCGTGCGTGCGTGCGTGCGTGCGCGCGCACGCACGCACTCGGGGGAGTCTTATCTGAGACGGAGCGTTGGTGTAGTGCTGGCTTTGGGAAGAGGAACGGCTTGTTTGTGTGACCTTGTGTTATCAAACTTCACTTGTGTAATTCCTCTGATTTGTGTATGCGTGTGGAAATAAAGCACACGCACACACACATGCACTCACACACACGCACACACACACGCACGCACACACACACACACACACACACACACACAGACTGTTGTTTTCACTGGAATGGAGGCTGTGCCGCTGCCTTGTGTCTGTTTATGATGTGTTTGCCTCTTCGTGTGCTTTGCTCCGCTCTTCTATTCTTTTCACGTGTGCGTGTGTTAATGTTTATGTGCGGCTTTTATTGTTTTCTACGCTGAAATAGTCCGTCCATTGTTCTTCCCTGGTTGTTATTTTGTGATTCTTGTCGTCGTGCAGTCACACCAGCAGGGTGCAGAGAAATGATTTAAGACTCTGGAAAAACAAAGTGCAAGGAAAATACAAATTACAGCAGAGAGAACAAAGGGTTAAAATACGAAATTTCCAACTGCCACGTCAAAGTCATAGTTATTTATAGTTTTAGGTATAAGTGTCAGACTTGGTACGGTCCTTCAGAGGGTTCTGCCAGGTTTCCATGGCCTGTGCCACTGTGACGTGCTCTTCTGGTAGATTAGATATTGCAACATGAATCTATCGGCTCGTATCTCAGAGATTCTATATCCGACCTCTTGGCTTTTTGGCCACTGTCAGGCATTGGTTCAGGCATATCCATGGAACGGGAATCCCAGTTTTCCAAGATGGCGGAAGAGCCTCCCAGGTGCACTTTGGATTTTTTCGAGCCCAATTTCCACGTTCCAGGTCTTTCAGTCAAACGTTGGGAGCGAAGGCCGATGTTTTTGAGTTTCGCTGATTGTTGAAGCGCCACCTGTTGCCCAATTGCTACACGGCTTTTTGGACTCAAGATTTTTGGGGTTTACTATGATCATGTCAAATTCTAACAAGATTTGCCAAGCCGGCCTGAGATATAGCCATTTACTGTAGCTGGCATGAGAATTATAACAATTTTATTAGAATTTTCAGACAACAATGTTAACAATTCTACTAAAAAAACAAAGGTAAAACATTTTATGCAATTAAAAAAAAAAAACAGTTATTAATATAAAAATATAATTAAACAAACTGCAAAGATAAATGAACAGTCAACAAATGAGTCAAGGGCCATCATTTGAACGGGCATAAAATAAATATCTCTATAAATATAAAAATCAGTAAAATCAAATAAACAGCCAAAGCTGCTGTAGGAATTCCAGATGAGATCTATAAATGTCGATACTGGCATGAACACCACAGCTAAGAATGTAGTTACAAATATGTGTTTGTGTGTGTATGTATTTATACTGTATGTATACATAAATACACACATACAAAGCACAAGAGTGTGTATATATGGGCATATATGTCAAAATGTGTGCTGATTGTTTGTGTGTGTGCACATTGATTATTCACATTGTGTGTTTCCAGTTCAGTTGTTGATTTTCCGCGTGCGTCCGGTGCTTCCATCCGTACGGCTGCATGTCTCAGTATTATTGGATGCATTGTCTCCGGCCCCCGTGTGAGTCTGTGTGGGCGCAGCTCGGCGTCGCTCGCCCGGGCTCCGTGTGACTCACTTGTCATAAGTAATTTGTAAAGGTCTCTTTAGCGCTGACCGCCACGCAGCCGCCGAGCCCTGAGATGAACGCTGTTTGCATAAAAACCATGGAAATGACACTGTGACTCTTAAAACAGGTCTAGAGAGGCGGAGAAGAAATAACCCCATCCTCCCTTTGAAAGAACGCCCAGGGGGAAAAGTTAGGTTCTAATGAGTACAAAAGGGTTTGTTTGTTTCCCCCATCGTCCAATTTGTTCCTTTACACTGGAGGCGATTATCTGCTCTCTGATGACACAGGTGGATAATAGCAGCGTGGAGAAGAAAATACACTGTACCCTACACATCTACTGTAATGTAGAGTCTAGAAACGTGTAACTACTCCATTCACGGAGAATGGAAGATAGTAAGTAGTATTAGAGCTTGGTTGTACTCGTATTTTGATACTGTATTATGATAATATAGTACAGTGTTGTATTGAAGTTGTTGTTGTAAAACAATGAAATAACACAACCATAAAAGTCTAAAATATGATATCATCAAAATATGTTTTTGGTTCGTTGAAGAAGCCACCCTTTGCCTTGATGACAGCTCCTCTCAATCAGCTTCATGAGGTGGTCACCTGGAAAGCTTCTCCAGGTCTTGAGGCGGTCACCTGGAATGCTTCTCCAGGTCTTGAGGCGGTCACCTGGAAAGCTTCTCCAGGTCTTGAGGCGGTCACCTGGAATTCTTCTCCGGGTCTTGAGGCGGTCACCTGGAATGCTTCTCCGGGTCTTGAGGCGGTCACCTGGAATGCTTCTCCGGGTCTTGAGGCGGTCACCTGGAATGCTTCTCCGGGTCTTGAGGCGGTCACCTGGAATGCTTCTCCGGGTCTTTGAGGCGGTCACCTGGAATGCTTCTCCGGGTCTTGAGGCGGTCACCTGGAATGCTTCTCCGGGTCTTGAGGCGGTCACCTGGAATGCTTCTCCGGGTCTTGAGGCGGTCACCTGGAATGCTTCTCCAGCTCTTGAGGCGGTCACCTGGAAAGCTTCTCCAGGTCTTGAGGCGGTCAACTGGAAAGCTTCTTCAGGTCTTGAGGCGGTCACCTGGAATGCTTCTCCAGGTCTTTGAGGCGGTCACCTGGAATGCTTCTCCGGGTCTTGAGGCGGTCACCTGGAATGCTTCTCCGGGTCTTGAGGCGGTCACCTGGAATGCTTCTCCAGCTCTTGAGGCGGTCACCTGGAAAGCTTCTCCAGGTCTTGAGGCGGTCAACTGGAAAGCTTCTCCAGGTCTTGAGGCGGTCACCTGGAATGCTTCTCCAGGTCTGGAGGCGGTCACCTGGAATGCTTCTCCAGGTCTTGAGGCGGTCACCTGGAAAGCTTCTCCGGGTCTTGAGGCGGTCACCTGGAAAGCTTCTCCAGGTCTTGAGGCAGTCACCTGGAATTGTTCTCCGGGTCTTGAGGCGGTCACCTGGAATGCTTCTCCGGGTCTTGAGGCGGTCACCTGGAATGCTTCTCCGGGTCTTGAGGCGGTCACCTGGAATGCTTCTCCGGGTCTTTGAGGCGGTCACCTGGAATGCTTCTCCGGGTCTTTGAGGCGGTCACCTGGAATGCTTCTCTGGGTCTTGAGGCGGTCACCTGGAATGCTTCTCCGGGTCTGGAGGCGATCACCTGGAAAGCTTCTCCGGGTCTTGAGGCGATCACCTGGAATGCTTCTCCGGGTCTTGAGGCGGTCACCTGGAATGCTTCTCCGGGTCTTGAGGCGGTCACCTGGAATGCTTCTCCGGGTCTTTGAGGCGGTCACCTGGAATGCTTCTCCGGGTCTTGAGGCGGTCACCTGGAATGCTTCTCCGGGTCTTGAGGCGGTCACCTGGAAAGCTTCTCCGGGTCTTGAGGCGATCACCGGGAAAGCTTCTCCGGGTCTTGAGGCGATCACCTGGAAAGCTTCTCCGGGTCTTGAGGCGGTCACCTGGAATGCTTCTTCGGGTCTTGAGGCGGTCACCTGGAATGCTTCTCCGGGTCTTGAGGCGGTCACCTGGAATGCTTCTCCGGGTCTTGAGGCGGTCACCTGGAATGCTTTTCCGGGTCTTGAGGCGGTCACCTGGAATGCTTCTCCGGGTCTTGAGGCGGTCACCTGGAATGCTTCTCCGGGTCTTGAGGCGGTCACCTGGAATGCTTCTCCGGGTCTTGAGGCGGTCACCTGGAATGCTTCTCCGGGTCTTGAGGCGGTCACCTGGAATGCTTCTCCGGGTCTTTGAGGCGGTCACCTGGAATGCTTCAGGACTTAGCACGTATGCTGAGCACTTGTTGTCCAGCTCATCCCAACCCTCCTCAGTTGGGTTGAAGGCATCTGATCCTCTGATGCGTCGCTCCATCGCTCTCCTTCCGGGCCAAGCAGCCCCGACAGCGCCCGTAAGGTGTGTTTTGGGTCATTGTTCTGTTGGAAAAACAAATAACATTACATGACGTCATTTAAACGCTGTTGTCAAAAGCGACTTACTGCACCTACAAGCGTGGAGGGGCGGAGTCCGGAACCTGACCAGTGGTACAGTAGAGATACAGTATGGAGGGAAAAATGGATCTTCTGCGGCATCCCTGCGATGAAGCTCCATGTCATAACTGTGTTTGGGGTTTTTTTCTGGGTGATGAATTGACTTGGAACGTTGAAATCTTTCTTTCTAAAAGTCGTCCTCTTCTCTGTTCCCTCAGGGAGGTGACTGTTCCCTCCGTCATCATCCTCAACACGTCCAACGAGCAGTACTTCCTCCCCGACGGCCCCACCGACACCATGGAGCAGCTGGTCCAGTTCATCTACAGTGTACTGAACGGCTCCGTGCAGGTCCGCTCTGCTCCTTCTTCCCTGTTTCTCTGGCCGCCCTGCAGCCCCCAAACCCCCATCATCATACCTGCACAGCCGCCCTAAAACCACCCCCCACCAAAACAAATAACTTTGCAGAACCCCTCAAAACACCCCCAAACCCCCACACAGCCCCCAAACCTGACACAGCCCAGGAAAACTCCCTGAATCCCGCAACCACCCCCCAAAAAAACACGAAACCCCCAATTACCCTCAAAACACCCACACTACCCCTTCACCCCCCACACAACCCCTCAAACAATCCTTAAACTCCCCAAAACTGCTACCAAACCAAACCTTATTCCCCCCAAAACCCCAAACAACCCACCTCAGAACCCCCCAGAAGCCCCACCCATAACCCCTCAAAACCACCTGAAAGCCCCCAGACGGTGCTGACCCCCTTCAATCACAGAAGCCTCCAAACCCCCACAGAACCCTGAGAAGAAACCCCACCCACCAAACCACACACACACACACACACACACACACACACACACACACACCTTGTACCTCTGGAATCACACCACGTTTCATCATATTTCTTCCTCCTTGTGGATGAAATACCCACAATAATAAACAGTCAGTTCTGAGTGGAAGAAGTTATTATCTGACTGAATTGTTTAGTCCGTCTTGAGGCGGCGAGACGGAACAAAATGACTGTTCCCTCCTCAAAAATTACAAGCCAAAGTGAAAAGGCCTCGCCCAGGTTTTCCCAGAAGGCCGTGGGCTATTTCTTGCTCAGGAAAACAAACTGGATGGGTACAGCAGTGGAACTTTGTGGTCCGGCTCATGTCAGGGCCGGGACCAACATTTTCACCCCTCGTCGGTTGGCTCTAAGCTTCTCCAGTAGCAGAAACCTTACAACACCTTCTCAAACCTTCCAACACCTTCTAACACCTTTCAACCCCTTCTAACACCTAACGCCTTGTAACGCCTTCTAAAACCTTCTTAAACCTTCCAACACCTTCTAACACCTTTCAACCCCTTCTAACACCTAACGCCTTGTAACGCCTTGTAGCGCCTTCTAAAACCTTCTTAAACCTTCCAACACCTTCTAACACCTTTCAACCCCTTCTAACACCTAACGCCTTGTAACGCCTTCTAAAACCTTCTCAAACCTTCCAACACCTTCTAACACCTTTCAACCCCTTCTAACACCTAACGCCTTGTAACGCCTTGTAGCGCCTTCTAAAACCTTCTTAAACCTTCCAACACCTTCTAACACCTTTCAACCCCTTCTAACACCTAACGCCTTGTAACGCCTTCTAAAACCTTCTCAAACCTTCCAACACCTTCTAACACCTTTCAACCCCTTCTAACACCTAACGCCTTGTAACGCCTTGTAACGCCTTCTAAAACCTTCTTAAACCTTCCAACACCTTCTAACACCTTTCAACCCCTTCTAACACCTAACGCCTTGTAACGCCTTCTAAAACCTTCTCAAACCTTCCAACACCTTCTAACACCTTTCAACCCCTTCTAACACCTAACGCCTTGTAACGCCTTGTAGCGCCTTCTAAAACCTTCTTAAACCTTCCAACACCTTCTAACACCTTTCAACCCCTTCTAACACCTAACGCCTTGTAACGCCTTCTAAAACCTTCTCAAACCTTCCAACACCTTCTAACACCTTTCAACCCCTTCTAACACCTAACGCCTTGTAACGCCTTGTAACGCCTTCTAAAACCTTCTTAAACCTTCCAACGCCTTCTAACACCTTTCAATCCCTTCTAACACCTAACGCCGTGTAACGCCTTCTAAAACCTTCTTAAACCTTCCAAGGCCTTCTAACACGTGACGCTTTCTAACGCCTTCCAGGACCTTCTAACCTACTTAAACCTTCTTACGCCTACTTGAACCTTCTAACGCCTTCCAGCACCTTCTAGCCTACTTAAACCTTCTAACGCCTTCTAACACCTACTAACCTTCTACCACCTTCTAACACCTTTTAACACAGTCTTACACCTTCTAACGCCTTCTTACACCTTCTAACGCCGTCTAACGCCTTCCAACCCTTCCAACACCTTCTAACACCTTCTAACACCGTCTTACACCTTCTAATACCGTCTTACACCATCTAACGCCGTCTAACGCCTTCTAACGCCTTCTAACACAGTCTTACACAGTCTTACACCTCTGTCCTTGCAGGCATACGGAGGTGATGGCGTCATTCAGAGGATTAAACGAGTGGCGTTTGATGCCAGATCCACCATCATGGTAAGATCAACGCAATGTGACGTAAACACAGACGGTCATATTTGTCTTTTATTTGACTCACCGCAAGTGCAACTGAGGGAAGGGGCGGGCTTCTTTTTATATCGAAGCTGGAGGTGAGAGGTCGGCTTTAGATCGTCCAAACTGATCGGCGCCTAGTTGCCAATTGCCTGACGTCAACCAATCGGCTGGATCGAAATGATCGATGGGGAAAAAAAATATTGTGATAATTACCGTTATCGTTTTACTGTGATCACTCAGCACTAAATTAAATATTCGCGTTTTAGGACTCCCTGTTCAGTTCATTCCAAGATGGTGGAGCATTGTCACTGAAGTCTGATCACCAGTTGAACCTGGTGATGAAATAACTTATTTGAGCGTAAGAACTGAACAAATAATGAGGAAATTGGTACAAATATGAAGGATCCAGAGCAGTACCGGCTTTGTAGATCACACTTTATCCAGCTTTCCATGTTATTCCTCCTGCTTCTGCTGTTCGTTGTCTATATATCTGCCACCGTAGCGTTGCATTTGCAGTGTTTGTTGTTGTTGTGCTTCCGGCGCTGCGTGTTGAACGTAGAAAACAGTGTCGTAACAAACAGTCTCGCCTTGACCCCTGTTTTCACATTTCCCACAATATGTAAACAGTCGGCCTCAAAAACAAACCCCATAAAAGCGCTGAGCGAGCGCCCAGGGCCTCGCGCCGCGCTGCTGGAAGCAAGTGGCGCTCAAACGAGGGGGCCGAGCGCGCGACCCACAACAAACAATAACCGTTGTAAACACAGATCTGGGCTCGTAAATATGAAATATGGTCGGAGGAGGGCGGAGGGAGGAGGGCGGTATGGGGTGGAGGGAGAGAGAGGGAGAGCGAGAGGTTGAAGGGATACTCCACTATTTGTCTATCTTACCTGGACTCAGACGACAAGGTCGATACCAATTTCATCCCTGTGTGTCCAGTACCAAGGTGGTGACGGGCTGCTCGCTAAATGCATTCGCTCCATGCAAGGCTGCAGATGGGATCAACTAGCCTAGCTCCAGTGAAAATAGGGAAATGCACCTTCCGCAACTCTTGCTAACTGTGTTAGTAGTATGTGCGGGGCCGATCGATCAGATGAAAGGACTATCCGTTACCAATATTGTGTTTTGTCCCATTACGATTGTCGTCCGATCATTTTGAGTTTATATCCGTGATCTCGGAAATCCAATTTTTGGCTTCCTGTGCGCCCAGGGGCGGGCTCTATTCCGGCTCCTTGTGTGCTCAGGGAGGGAGATGCTCTGTCAGCGGAGGCAGCCGAGTCCGTCTGGGGGGAGGTGGTGGAGACTGAACCGCTGGTTACTGACACCTAGGAAATGAGTATGAAACTGACTCTGACTGTATGTCTGTTGCCAACACAGACTGTCCGGGGTCAAGGTATCTGTGGAGGTACCAGATTTTTTTTCCAGACGGAAGCAAATTTATAAAAACCACACCTACCAAATGTGAACCACCGCAGCAAAAGCCACCATCTTGTGCATTTCTAGAATGGCCAGGAGCACAAAATAAGTTGGAAAAAAAACCTTTCTTGAAGGAAAATTTGATTTTTTCGAGATTCGCTTTCCTTTGTGGGTTTATTTTTTATCTCTCAACATAATTTCAAAACAGTGTTTGATTTATAAATAGTAGAAAAATGTTAAACCGTGGAGTTAAATATTCCCGTTAGATGACATGAGGAAACACAGTTGACTTACCTGAACAGTGCTGAACAACGCAGATCGATGGTTTCCTTTCCGTCCAGGTGAAGATCATTCCTCCATATTCCATGTTATGTGAAGTCACAATGTGAAACAGTTTTGATAGAGTTCAACCTTTAAATCGTACTACTTTTACACCCACAAAAAAAACCCTTCGCGTCACGCACCTACGTCACCTCTGTAAACAGACAGTTAAAGCGCAGCACGGGGCTGTTTCCCTCTCACTTGTTTCTGAAAACTTTCTTCTCCGTATCGTTACGGATGAGGTGAAGCGGGTGGAGGAAGCTCTGAGTCATATTTGGGACCTTAATCTGACCAGTGCGATAGATCCAAGTCAGTGTAAAGAGCTAGTTCTGGACTACATTTTCCACGAGGAGAGTCAGTTCTCGCACAGAGACGTGGAGAAGGACAGAGATGCTGAATGTGATATTACTCTGAACTTGGAGAACATTTCAAACAGCGGATTTCAAACTTAATGTGACGATGAAACTGAATATTTTCAAGAGCCACCGGAGGAGACCGACGATACGTCTGTTGTTGTTACAACGGAAAAACTGATGACGTGATGAAGTCTGTCGAGGTTGGTGACAGATTTTCAGATTTTCTGAGACTCAGTATTGATAGACTCTACATTTTGTTGTGTTGTCCGTACTTTTAACTCCAAATTAATTTCACTTTTATAAAACATGTATATTCTTACTGTTAAATAAAAGCTTTTTAAAAAACAAAATTAGTTGTGTTGAGCTGTTCGTGATTGGCCCATTCAGCAGTATGTTAAGTAGCCATGTCGTTTTTTTGGTCCTCCAAACCATTTGCATTGTGGGAGCTGGCTGAATGAAGCTAGTGTGGGTAAAACTTTGAAGGTGATTATCTCAGAAACACAGTTTGCCAAACCCTTGTCATTAACAAGTCATAGCTTTAAAAATATTTGCTTTATTTGCACAAGTGACACCTTGTTTGGAAGCTCTGATTCTCCACTTTCAAATGACCTTAAAGTATGCGGTGGGTGACAAATAATTAGCATCCCCCCTTTTTTACAATAAAAGCGAGTAGCTCCTTTTACCGCCTTTTTTTACGGAACTTCCAGTTGCCTAAATGCATGGCTGCAGATGGGATCAAGTAGCCTAGCGCTTGTGAAAATAGGGGACTACACCTCCAAGTAACTCAGGCTAACTGTGTTAGCACAATGCATGGCTGCAGATGGGATCAAGTAGCCTAGCGCTTGTGAAAATAGGGGACTACACCTCCAAGTAACTCAGGCTAACTGTGTTAGCACAATGCATGGCTGCAGATGGGATCAAGTAGCCTAGCTCCTGTGAAACCTTCCCACCGAACTGGCGTATTCCTTTAAGCAGGCCGTCCTACCTTCTACTCTGTTGTTTTTACCCCGTGTGGTCGGCTGTGTGGTGTTTATTTGGCCAAAGGCGGAGAGAGGAATCTTACCCACGCGGCGGCGTCATGCCACTCTGTCTGGCAGAATAACGCTGGAACCGGCGGATAAAAGCCCAAAGCCGTCCTGGAAATGCGAGAATTCAAACGGCGTGAGTTCAAAGGAGGAGGAACAAAAAAATAAAAAAGATTTGATTTTTGGGAAATGCCGAAGCGAGAGGGGACAGAGCGTTACGGAATGTCACCCTGGGATAAAAAGAGGACGGGGGAGAGAGGGGGAGGGAGGGGGAGGCGGGCGAGGCTTAAAGCAATGCTTTTCATTGAAGGTTTTTGCGAATCCAATTCGTTTCGGCTGTCAGGTTTGACAGTTGCATTGCTCAGTGGAAGGACACCTGTAGGGAACATCCAGACATTTGTTAGTCGCTGTTTTTCAGCTCTCCTCAAGGTCCTTCTCTCGCTAGAGCCACAATCCCAATATTTGGCTACACACGAGTATTAAAGTGGTAATCCGTTAGGATGTTTTGTGATTAAAAAAAAATCCCGTGTTTTTTTAGCTGGGCCTTTTTAAGAAACAGCCTCTCAATGTATTTTGGTCGACATGTGCTCCTTGGTGGAGGGGTCAGCCACATGGGCGAGAAGTTAAAAAGCAGCTCCGGTGAATTAGTTAAAGCAGCGTAGCTGGTTGCGGCTCGTTAAACTGTCGATATGGATGGACATTCACATTCCCCCCAACACAGGTGCTCCGACGTATTTCCAACGTCTATTAAATTTAAAATGTAAAGCCCAAATCCTTGCAAAAATATAGATTTGACAATGGATCAAAAGAAGAAATAATACTTACGCGACGTCATAGAGTGACGACAAGGTTAAACCTGGATGTTTTGGGGGCAAATCAATACTTTGTTGGAATTTTGGGACTTGTAATCTCAGAGGATCTGATGGATTACCACTTTAATTTTGCATCAATACAGTGATTTGTTTCAATTAGCTAAAAGTAAAATCCTTGCACCTTTTATAAATATATTTATCATCCACAAGTCAAGTCTTGATTCTGTTGTTTCACAAGATGATTAGATAAGATCGAACTTTCTTGATCCCCGTGGGGGAAATTTTGCAGTAGCTGAGTATGGAACATGAAGTACAGAGTAAGAGTTAAAAATATATCCCAAAGTCACAAATATAGGAATATAAGATATAATAAAAATATATATTTGATATTATATGTTAACGCGTCCTTTTTCCATGGTGTATTAATACAAGTAATATATATATCTAACCCACCGCATACTTTAGAGTCATTTGGCGGCTTTCAACTTCTTCACATCATTTGAAAGTGGAGAATCAGAGCTTCCAAACAAGGTGTCACTTGTGCAAACCAAGAAAATATTTTTAAAGCTATGACTTGTTGATGACAAGGGTTTGGCAAACTGTGATTCTGACATAAGCACCTTGAAAGTTTTTCCGAGCCTCGTCTTCATTCCGCTCCCAGGACGCCAACGAGGAGCCAAAGCCACATGGTGACTTAGAATACTGCGCAATGGGCCAATCACTGCTTTGTTCTTGTGTTTTGAGGGAACGTTGGACATTCTTTTTTGTTTTGAAAAAAGCTTTAACTTAACAGTAAGAATATACATGTTTTATTAAAGTGGAATTTATTTTCCGCTGGTTCTTGAAAATATTCAGTTTCATCGTCACCTTCAGGTTGAAATCTGCTGTTTGAAAAAGTCCGGAGTAATATCACATTCAGCGTCGCTGTGGGAGAACTGACTGTCATCGTGGAAAATGAAGTCCAGTAGGCGCTGCGTACACGGACTTGGGTCCATCGCACTGCTCAGATTAAGCTCCGCGATAAGATTTAGATCGTCCTCCACCCGCTTCTCCCCATCAACCGGAGTTTTCACAGACAAGTGAACCCGGAGCCTCGTCTTGTTTACGGAAGTGAGGATGATGTCAGTGACACGCCCCCTCCACAACGATGTCTCCGTGTGTGTATATAACGCGTAATATTTAAAGGTTGAACTCTGTCAAAAGGGTTTGACATTGTGACTTCACATCACATGGAATATGGAGGAATGATCTTCACCCAACGCTCGCGTGAAAGGAAACCATCGATCAGTGTTGTTCAGCGCTGTTCAGCGTCTGGGTAAGTGAACTGTGTTTCCTCATGTCATCTAACGGGAACATTTAACTCCACGGTTTAACTTTTTTATACTATTTATAAATCAAACCCTGTTTTGAAAATACGTTGAGAGATAAAAAAACAAAAAAAAAACACAAAGGAACGAATCTGGAAAAATGAAATTTTCCTTCAAGAAAGGTTTTTTCAACTTCTTTGGTGCTGCTGTCCATTTTAGAAATGAGCAACACGGCGGCTTCTGCTGCGGTGGGTCACAATTTTCAATACAGCTGTAGCCTGTCTCGGAACATTACTGTTTTCTAATAAAGGGGCGGCGTCACGGACGGGGTTTAACCTAATCAGGACTAAGATGATCCTACTTAAATTAATCCAGAATTTAGAAATGTCTTTTTTAGACGTTGCTGAATTTAAGATGAATGAGTCCCAGACAGGACGTCCTGGAGCGAGGTGATGGAGGAGCGCTCAGATCCTTCTGTCTGGTCTCGGGTTCAACCTGGTCCACCTGGAGGCCACGCCCATTCATCCAAAAGTTTAATTTAAGCTTTGCTTGGACCCAGATTAGCTCTAATCTTCCTTCTGGAAAACAGATGTTTGAAACCAAGACCAAAACAAGTTTTGGCAATATTTTCAACCACGACTGAGGCTGTTTCAGTGAGTCTAGTAAAGTGTCATTTAGTCTCAGATTGGACCTGATCCGTGTCCTGAACCGCCCCATAATATTGTGGTCTCCCATCCCCCTTCTCGCCAGCTGAAGCCTGGTGGTGGGGGAGGAAGGGAGCCGTCTCCGCGGCCCCTGGGAGCCCGTCACATTCCGCTGGTGACTCCTGCGCGGCCCCTGTTAGCGCAGCGCGCTCACCCGCTCGTCGTCTCCACCAATTACCGCGCCTCCTCCGCCCTCCACGTCCGCAGGGAGCGTGGAGATTTTCCAGCGCTTGACAGACGGGGAGGAGACGCGCTGCCCCCCTCGTGTCCCCTCTGCCTCCCCCAAACCTCCCCAGGCGCTGCGCTCCGTTAGGGCTCAGCAGACATCCCAAAGAGGACCATCCATGTGCCTGCAGCAACAACTATTTACTATTTTGGTTTCATCAAAACCGTCTCCAGCCTGATCCCTAATCTACTTAGGAGCTGTGTGTGTGTGTGTGTGTGTGTGTGTGTGTGTGTGTGTGTGTGTGTGTGTGTGTGTGTGTGTGTGTGTGTGTGTGTGTGTGTGTGTGTGTGTGTGTGTGTGTGATAAAGGCCTATGGCAGGAAATTATAATATTTAATCCATAAAATGTCACTTTTTAAAAGGTAATGGTACTTATAGTTTAGTTGCTATTCCAAAAGAAACTAGTAAATATTTTAGTTTTACTCGTCAAAATGTATTTGGTACTAGTATGTATTTATGAGATACTAGATACAAGTAACTATTACTACGAATGATTCTATAAAAATGTGGACAATTTTGTCATTGAATCCTGTGGGGCCCCATGTTTCAAATATTAAATATTTTCCTCCGACCACCATCCATTCCATTGTTACTAGTATCCATTCCATTGTTACTAGTATCCATTCCATTGTTACTAGTATCCATTCCATTGTTACTAGTATCCATTCCATTGTTACTAGTATCCATTCCATTGTTACTAGTATCCATTCCATTGTTACTAGTATCTATTCCATTGTTACTAGTATCTATTCCATTGTTACTAGTATCCATTCCACTGTTACTAGTATCCATTCCATTGTTACTAGTATCCATTCCATTGTTACTAGTATCCATTCTATTGTTACTAGTATCTATTCCATTGTTACTAGTATCCATTCCATTGTTACTAGTATCCATTCCATTGTTACCAGTATCTATTCCATTGTTACTAGTATCCATTCCATTGTTACTAGTATCCATTCTATTGTTACTAGTATCTATTCAAATTGTTACTAGTATCCATTCCATTGTTACTAGTATCCATTCTATTGTTACTAGTATCCATTCCATTGTTACTAGTATCCATTCCATTGTTACTAGTATCCATTCCATTGTTACTAGTATCCATTCCATTGTTAACGGTATCCATTCCATTGTTACTAGTATCCATTCCATTGTTACTAGTATCCATTCCATTGTTACTAGTATCTATTCCATTGTTACTAGTATCTATTCCATTGTTACTAGTATCCATTCCACTGTTACTAGTATCCATTCCATTGTTACTAGTATCCATTCCATTGTTACTAGTATCCATTCTATTGTTACTAGTATCTATTCCATTGTTACTAGTATCCATTCCATTGTTACTAGTATCCATTCCATTGTTACTAGTATCTATTCCATTGTTACTAGTATCCATTCCACTGTTACTAGTATCCATTCCATTGTTACTAGTATCCATTCCATTGTTACTAGTATCCATTCTATTGTTACTAGTATCCATTCCATTGTTACTAGTATCCATTCCATTGTTACTAGTATCCATTCCATTGTTACTAGTATCCATTCCATTGTTACTAGTATCTATTCCATTGTTACTAGTATCCATTCCACTGTTACTAGTATCCATTCCATTGTTACTAGTATCCATTCTATTGTTACTAGTATCTATTCAAATTGTTACTAGTATCCATTCCATTGTTACTAGTATCCATTCTATTGTTACTAGTATCCATTCCATTGTTACTAGTATCCATTCTATTGTTACTAGTATCTATTCAAATTGTTACTAGTATCCATTCCATTGTTACTAGTATCCATTCTATTGTTACTAGTATCCATTCCATTGTTACTAGTATCCATTCCATTGTTACTAGTATCCATTCCATTGTTAACGGTATCCATTTCATTGTTACTAGTATCTATTCAAATTGTTACTAGTATCTATTCCATTGTTACTAGTATCTATTCAAATTGTTACTAGTATCCATTCCATTGTTACTAGTATCTATTCAAATTATTACTAGTATCCATTCCATTGTTACTAGTATCTATTCCATTGTTACTAGTATCTATTCCACTGTTACTAGTATCCATTCCATTGTTACTAGTATCTATTCAAATATTTACTAGTATCCATTCCATTGTTACTAGTATCTATTCCATTGTTACTAGTATCTATTCCATTGTTACTAGTATCCATTCCATTGTTCCTAGTAGCTATTCAAATATTTACTAGTATCCATTCTATTGTTCCTAGTATCTATTCAAATTGTTACTAGTATCTATTCCATTGTTACTAGTATCTATTCAAATTGTTACTAGTATCTATTCCATTGTTACTAGTATCTATTCCATTGTTACTAGTATCCATTCCATTGTTACTAGTATCCATTCCACTGTTACTAGTATCTATTCAAATTGTTTCTAGTATCCATTCCATTGTTACTAGTATCCATTCCACTGTTACTAGTATCTATTCCATTGTTACTAGTATCTAATCCATTGTTACTTGTATCCATTCCATTGTTACTAGTATCTATTCAAATTGTTACTAGTATCCATTCCATTGTTACTAGTATCTAATCCATTGTTACTAGTATCTATTCCACTGTTACTAGTATCCATTCCATTGTTACTAGTATCTATTCAAATATTTACTAGTATCCATTCTATTGTTCCTAGTATCTATTCAAATTGTTACTAGTATCTATTCCATTGTTACTAGTATCTATTCCATTGTTACTAGTATCCATTCCATTGTTACTAGTATCCATTCCATTGTTACTAGTATCCATTCCACTGTTACTAGTATCTATTCAAATTGTTTCTAGTATCCATTCCATTGTTACTAGTATCCATTCCACTGTTACTAGTATCTATTCCATTGTTACTAGTATCTAATCCATTGTACACTTGTATCCATTCCATTGTTACTAGTATCTATTCAAATTGTTACTAGTATCCATTCCATTGTTACTAGTATCCATTCCACTGTTACTAGTATCTATTCAAATTGTTACTAGTATCCATTCCATTGTTACTAGTATCTATCCCCATTACATGGCACCGTGTCCAGTGTGCGGCGTAGACTACGTTGCTCCGTAGTGGTGAGAGATCACAAACTAGGTGTGTGTGTGCTTATGTACCTTCTTATCTGGTAGATGTCTGTGGATCTTTTCGATTGATATTTTATCTCCATGGTCCCCATGACTTTGTCAGATTAAGTGAGTAAGTGATGCGTTCAAGATCCAGCATGCTGTCGGAAAAATTGAAGCTGTGCAATGGTAATAACTCACCGAAATACTGGAACGTTTTTGTATTTCATGGAAACAAAAGTTACTGAAAATATATTTCAAATGTAATTCATGAAATTAGTCACCACTAAAATGACGTCAGTTTGATTACCATCATAAATCTCAGTAAATACGTAAACCTGCTTAAATGCCATAATCGACAAACACGAGACCCAAAGTCACCTCCGTCACTGAGACTCCAGATGTACTTACACACAACAAGGTAAATTATAACAATGACAAGGTTTGATTTAAAGTGAAAAATATACGGTTGTTTTTAAAAAAAACGTCATATATATATATATATATATATATATACCGTTTCCGACAGATAAATATCTGTTATTAGAACTGACCTATCTATTGTCAATCTAGTTTTGTATGTGGCAGTTCCACCTGCCACACACCACCCGAGTGGCCTTTTGAGGGCCCCCCGGCACAGAGACACAATGGGGGTGAGAACAAAGCAGTTTATTGTAGAGAGGGGGCCAGGTGGAACAAGCCCGGAGCAGATGAACACATGTCATGACGAGGGCTCCTCTCCTGAGTGAGTGTGGGGATGGGGGGTTTACCTGTTGCTCCTTAGATCAACCAACCTTAGACCAGCAACAGGCTTCCAGCCACTCTGATCCTGGGCCCCGATCACCTAGACCCAGCACAGGTGTGGCTGCTCAAACCACACCACATTGTAGAACTACTGATACAACTTTACCAATTCACCGAACATTGACATAAATTGGTGTTATATTGAAAACACAGTCACTTTATAGTATTTCGAACCAATGCCATATCAATCCACCATACGTCTCTTAAGTTTTCGTGAAAAAAACAAAACTTGTAACTCATGTGTACAATTGGATTGATCTCAATTCTTAAAACATTGTTCTTCAGTAATATTTAAACTCAACGGCAGAAGAGAAACATGCAAAGTCCATGTTGATTGGTCCAGACATAAGTCCACCATGTTATTAAGTTTAGTCAATTCTGATGCATTTCACAGGAACTAGGAAACTGTAATACTTACCTAACAGGAATAAACTGGACCCCGTGTAGTGCTGCCTGCAGCAGCTTAATTTGTTGTTATTAGAGCCAGCTTTATATCCTTCTTTTCATTCTAGTTTCAGTTTTCCCTGCAGCTGCTAAACCCTGACTCTCTTCCTCGCGCAGTCGGTGTTCCGCAGCTCTCCGCTGCTCGGCTGCTTCCTGTTCGGCCTCCCGCTGGGCGTCATCAGCCTCATGTGCTACGGGATCTGCACGGCCGAGGACGGCGAGGCGGCCAAGAGCGAGGGGCTGGAGGAGGAGGAGGAGGAGGAGGAGGGGGCGGAGCTAGAGCTGGAAGGGGCGGAGCTGGAGGCTCCCGAGGAAGAGGAGGAGGAGGAGGAGGAGGATGGGGTGATGGAGAAAGACCCCGGGGAGAAGAAGACGGATTAACCTGCGCAGGATGGAAGCGGGGACACGGCACTGAAAGAACATTTCCACGCCCGCCATCTTCCTTTTTTTTTTTTTTTCCGTTCTTTCTCTCCTTTTTTCTCTCGCCCTTTTTCCTGCCTCTCCACACCTACTTCGCCCTCTCTCTCTTTCTCGCCCGCTTTTTGCCTTTTTTATTCAATAAACAAGGGAGTGTCACCCGAACCCCAAAAGAACCCCAAGACAAGGCCTGAAAATCACTCCTTTCTTTATTTGTTCTTCCACCACCACTCCTTTGTATTTCTATTTTCTTTCAATTTTTTTCTTTATTTTCTTGATGTTTTCATTTATTCATTTTTTTTACTTTCTTTTCTTTCTTTTTTTCTTTCTTTTTCCTCTTATTTCCATATTTCTCCACGTCGCGTCTCCACCGTGGTAATCTCGCTGTTTGGGAACATATTAAATAGTATTTTCTGTTTCATCTCGTTTTCATCTTCTATTTTCCGTTTGTTTTTATAAATACAAACCGCGCTTAAACTTTCAATTTTTTGGGGGGAATAAAGTTTCCTTTTTTCTTCGCCCCGTTCCATCGCAGCCCCGACACTGACTTTAGGAAGTGGTCGCCAAGGCGGCAACCATGCATCAGCTTTTGGTTGCCAAGACTGACAAAACGGTGCCCAAATTGTAACTGTTATGATGACGTGGTAATGATCCTGTAAAATGAGGACCCACATTTCGATATCAAGAAAGTCGTGGAAATACATTGACTTACATCGTGTTTTTGGGGTGGGGAGTTATATCATAAGGTAAACCATGCGATCGGCAACATGTTGGCTGAAGTCTAACTTGTTTTGTTGTTTTTGGGGTTGCCCAAATATTACATTTTCAATTTCCAAACATTTTATTTGATTAAATTTTTTTTTTCATATGAAAAGTGGTCGACAACGTGGGGGTAACCAGACCGCACAACATGGTAGCCAACGGCCCAAATCTGGTTGCCCCGGGGGGACGACTGGGCAACGGTGACGTTACGCCGGGGTCCTGCGTTGGAAGCCCTCGCCGCGCACGTCTTGTATTTCTTTATCCGACGCCACAATTAGGACGCGCGTCAAAAAGATCTAAAAACTTTATTGAGCAGGTTGAGGCATTTTGGGGATTTCAGCTCCAACCTTTTATTTAGTGATTCTCCCTCAAAGCAGTTTGATCTGGTAACACTCTCTGAATTAGTGACATTTGAGGACGTCCGCCTCAAAGTTACGTAACTGAAATGGGATCTTTCTGTCTCAAAACGTCCCAAAGCTAAAATCCCAACGGCTGTATCGAATGTGGAACTTGATTTTTCTGCCTTTTTCCTTTGGCAAACAAACATTTCAGATGTTCATAATAAACAAAAATGGGATGGTACCATAACAATAACGACATACTACTGACCCGAAACTAAGTGCAAGCCTTGAGTTTAGATATGAATGGATTTTTGATGTTGATCCGTGTTACTGGACCTCTCTTACACAACCAAGCACACACTTTAAAATAATTATTTAATGATAACAATCATGTTCTCGTTGCATTTCTGGAAACTCTCACGCCTTGTACTGTATATTATTAGAGAGCAAAGTGCTGGAAAAGACAATTAGCAGAAGTTTGATATGTTAAAGAATGTTTCGGAGGATGATGTGAGTAACGACAGAATCGTGGTCCCCCTCCCGACCCTTTTCGCTTTTTACACAACCCTAATCCTAAAAGAAAAAAATCATCATAGTAAAAAAAGGTTGTTTAGTTTGATCGTTGTAATTTGACAAATTGAGTCGGAGGTAGAACGCTCCAGGCCGAGAAAATAAAAATCCATCTTTCCACATATATACACAGTATAATAATCTATACGTTTAGTTTCTCTTAAGATGCTCCTGTGCATCTCCTACTGTGAAGCTGCTTTGCCTTCGCCTCGGCCGCCGCTCTTTGTAAAAAAAGCCAAAATCTCTTCCAAACCTTCCTCATCTGGTCCAAAATGGATATTGTCCCACACTTTGTTACTGGTTTGAAAGATTTAAATAAAAATTGTCCTTTTTTCTCTCTTGTCGACCGTCGTCCTTTATTCTTCTTCTTGAGCTGTAATTCGGGCAGTTTCTTGACTTGTTTAATGCTGAGCGATATCAGTCGATTTACATATATTGGTTTATTTCTAATAACATGGAAATTCAATCTAATGTGGAAAGTGGACCATAACTGTTGAAAATACCAGTGAGGCCCATGTTTGCACGTCTGCTTTTATACAGGGAATGAAAGGTGTATTCATGAGATGTGTGTGTGCGTTTACCTCAGAGCTTGCTTGTTAGTCTTATGACTTTATTATTTCTAGTTAAAGTTGTGCATAATTCAGAAATACTTTAATTGATTTCGGAAGGAGTCGCAGTGAAGCAATTAAAATAATAAGTCGGAATTTCAGAGATCCTTCGGGTGATAGTTTTGCCGCGATAACGGTTCTGGCATCACGGCAAGATGGCGGCAAACAAAGTTTTGGAAAACATAGATTTTTATTTGAAAACACGTCTAATCTAAACTTGAATCTAAACTACTCCGTAGTTGTTTAATTATGGTGAATGACTTGCCAAAATAACATACATTTTCTGCAGGCGTCCATGTTCTTTCTAAACAGAAGCAATAGAACAAATTCAGCTGGAAAGTAGGAAGACAGTAGAATTGACAGATTTCTGAGTTTCACTTGAATGCAGCACGCAACGGCATTTCCCACAACGTTGTAAATGGAAAATGCTCCACTTTTAAACTCTTTACCCCATTTCCAAAATTGATAAAACATTAATGTTGTTCATGGTGATTTAATTTTGCACGGGAGCTCTTTTCCTTCTCACATAATTAGAGTTCTCCAGCATTGAAGTGATCTTTTCCTCTCTCTCTTTAAATGATCTCAGCCCGTCTTCCGTTGAGGCCGGGATCAGACCGCACCATGTGTTTGTCAGGAACGTCACCGTGTCACGTTAGATCGTAATGATTAAAGCCTTGCTCTGTCTTGGCCGGAGACTGACAACACTACAACACTCCAAGAGGGGGGTCAAGGAATTGTCCAACATGGCTACAGAAGCGTTATGTGCAGGGTTGGCGTCACGGTGGGGGGTCTGACCCCCCTAATTAAGACTTGAACCCTAGCCCTAAAAGAGGTAAGAATAACAGGTCAGGGGGATGGAAATATATATAAATCCTTCTTTCCTGTCATCGTAAACATTACAGTGCATTTCCCATATTCATGCCTGGAAGAAAGTTGTCATATACGATTTCACACACCCCTGAAGCGGACCGTACCATCACGCTGAGCATCGCGCTCCGTGGCGCAGGGCGTGGTCTGCAGCTCAGATCAGAACCATCCCTTTTCCAAAACAAAGCAAATAAAAACTGTGTTTTTAGTGTACATTTATTGATTTTATTCCGTCTTCTATAATTGAACAAAACAAAAAATTGGTGTGTGTAACCGTGCGTAACGTGGACACAATCTCAGTCCCCCCCGCATCCCAGGGCTTGTGCTGCAGGGAATGATAAACATTTATCTGTTTTGAATGTCATGCCTGGCACTCCCAGGAGGAAAGGTCTAAGAGGCAGGGTTAGGGTGTTGTTGTCACTGTTCAGCCAACCTTTTCTCGTTTTTCACCACAACAACAACAACAACATCAGCAACAACAACAACAACAGCAACAACAGCAGCAGCAACAGCATCATCATCATCATCATCGTCCCTCTTTCTCCTCGCCATGTTAACATACTGAGTGTTCCCCAGAAAGCACTCTGTCCTCCTATTCGTCAACATCAAGGAACATGTCGTAGGAAGTGTCAAACTCATAGCGGTCAACCCTCTCGTATTTTACCCTTCTTTCCCACTGTCCTCCCGTTTTTGTATTTTCCCATATATATTGCGTATTTTTATCCTTTAAAAAAAAATTAAGTTTGGCAACACTGCCAACCTCGACTCCGCTGACCGCTGCACGATCCGCTGTGTGTCCCCATTTCTCCAAACAAAACCAATAAAAACTGTCTTTTTATTTGTTATTGTATATTTATTTATTGGACTTTATTGAAACCAAAGAAAACACTGTGCATAACCCCGCTTAACCCTGCGTAACGGGAACACAGTCACTTACCCCGACGCTGGCAATTTGTCGACAGCGTCAAACTGGTGTCAAACTCTGGCCGAATTTGTGTAATCTGATCATTCTGCATTAATGGTCTATTTTTTTCCTCCTCATCCTCAATCCCTGCACGTCTCCTCGCTCGGTGTCACTCTGGGTCGCGATATCTACTCAGTTCAGTGCGATGTAATCAGGTTTTGAGATGTCGCTTCAACAGGAGGCTGATTGCATTGCTTGATGTGAAACTCATTTATTCGCCCTTTTTTCTCAGCGCAAAGGAGTCAAACTGGGGGAACAGGACTTTACATAACAATTAAAAAATGACTTAAAAAAAACCCCAGAAATCGTTTTTGAGGCAAATGGAGGAGGTTGTTTTTTTTTTCTTTCTTTTTTCCCCCCTTTGGGACGTTTGACAAGGAGGTTTTTCAGATTAAAAAAAAGGTAATTTTTTTCTGTTGGGTGCCATTGCGGGCATAAATTAGCAGCAAAGTGGGAGATAATATAGGATGACAAAAGAACGGGTGTCATCGAGTGGTGCTCATGCAAAAAGTAATTCATTGCTCAATTACCTCGCTGTGTATGGCCAGAATGATTTTTTTTGTGGTGCCGTGGTGGGAACTGGAGCAGCCACCGCAGCTAATTACACTCCGGTGATAATCATTCTGACTTCTCTCTATCTGGTGTGGAAACAGTAGAAGAACGGGCTAATTACGTTGATAATAATAATAACAGTCGCTGCAGGCGTCAATACAGGGGGTCCAGGAAAGTCGCCCTTCTTTGAAGTTCAATGGATGAGTGTGCGTTCTCTGCAAAGCTGCTGGGTGAGTCATACCGCAAAGGTCCAACTGTGCTGTGTGTGAATCTACAATTGCATAACATGACCCCTGCTTTATAATTGCGCATGTTTGCTAGTAATTGTCAATAAGCAGGCGTCATTATTTCCAACACCAGTACAGCCAGCCACCGCTGCAGCATAAGTTGTCTTATTGAAGGTGTGTTGCCATGGCAATTCTGGTATTGCAATATAATCTCTTCCTAGAACATGGTCTTTTATTCCACCAGACGTTTTCCTGACGTTTTCAAAAAGGGTTGTTTGTTTTTTCAAAATGGAGGTCACTCTCTGTCCATGTCAAAACATTCTGGATGTTGTTCCTAAGCACTGCTGTTAAACTGACAGCTGCACACTGCTTGTTCCTGGAGCCTCCAAACCGTGCATCACCCTGATGAAATGAGCCTCTTTACACCCAGATGTGGAGAATCTACAGGTGTATTTAAAGGCATTTCATCTGTATTCACTGTTGCTGCAATTTATTTTTTTGGTGCTTTTGCCATCTGTATTTTACATTTCACGAAGTCCTTGTTTTTGAGTTTTGTTCATTTAGTATTCTTTCTTAAGAGGAGAGTGGCTGACCTCGAAAGCATCACATTCTGTCCATCATTTCTTTGCTGCCTTGGAATGTCGTCTTCTATGAGGCATCAAAGGCCCAAAAACACAATATAATGACGTGATTTCATTACACATACTGTACACAATGAATACATGTTCCTTGTATTGTGTAATTGCTTATGGTTATTGTTAGTAGTAATTACAATTCGGGAAGTTTGTTTACATTGATGTCTCTATACTGTCTATAAATTTTGACAGTGATTGGGTTTTTATATTGTTGATCTTACCCTGGTGCGTGTCAGTTGGCCTCAGAAGCATTTATATATTTCTGGTGTTTAATACGTTGCGCTTTGTTTAATCCAAATTAATAAATTAAATTCTCTTCTGGTAATACTGTAACTTTTTGCCATGGCCTCAAGATTCACCAGGCCAGGATGAAGCGTTTGGAGGGAGATGACGTACCACAGCGCACAGATACCACATCTGATGAGACGCAGGAGGAGCCGGGCCAGGAAGCACCCCATAGAGCCCAGAGCCTCCATGTGGCACAACCAGCACTCCCAAGTCTCTCCCTGGGGAAGGTTCGAATCAAGTGGCCACAGGCCTGCAAGATGACAGTTTGGGAGCAAGTTGACGAGGAGGTCGACAAGGTGCTTGAAGCGTCTGTGAAGGGAGATGTGGATCAGAGGCTGCAGGCAATGACGACCATCATCATCAGTCTTGTCCGGGAGATGTTCGATGAAGAGGAGTAGAGACCTGCTCGGACACCTTACACCATGAACCAGAGGGCAGTGAAGATCCAGAAGATCCGACAGGAGCATTAGTCGCTCAAGAAGAGGCACAAGGAAGCCAGCGAAGAGCAGCGCCTCCCTTGGGCAGAGTTGCGGGACATCTTGAGGAAGAGGCTGATGACTCTGCGTAGAGCAGAATGGCATCGAAGGCGCCGGAAGGAGAGAGCCAGGAAGCGTGCTTCATTCATAGCCAATCCCTTTGGCTTCACCAAATCGCCGCTGGGGCAGAAGCGAGATGGCAATCTGGTCTGCTCGAAGGAGGAGCTAGATCTGCACATTCAGAAAACCGACAGTGACCCTAACAGACAGATGGAGCTGGGCCAGTGGGACATCCTTGTAGACCCACCACCTCCTACCAAGGACTTTGTCACCAGGGAACCACTTCTGAAGGAAGTACAGGAGATTGTGAAGAAGGCAAGATCTAACTCAGCCCCTGGACCAAGTGGGGTCCCTTAAAAGGTCTACAAGTACTGCCCATTGCTATACTCAAGCGACTCTGGAAGATCCTAAGAGTCATCTGGAGGAGAGGGACGGTGGCGCAGCAGTGGAGATGTGCTGAAGGAGTCTGGATCCCTAAAGAGGCGGACTCAGAGAAGATCGACCAGTTCAGAATCATTTCACTGCTGAGCATAGAAGGAAAGATCTTCTTCAGCATAGTAGCAAGGCGGCTGTCTGACTTCCTTTCCAACGACAACTACATAGACACCTCGGTGCAAAAGGGAGAGATCTCTGGAGTGCCGGGGTGTCTAGAACACACTGGAGTGGTGAGACAGCTCACCCGGGAAGCCTGCGAGAACAAGGGAGACCTCACAGTGCTGTGGTTAGACCTAGCCAATGCGTATGGCTCCATCCCCCACAAACTGGTCGAGACCATGACCAAACACCATGTGCCACACCATGTTGCAGACCAGATCCTGGATTATTACGACCAGTTCAGGATGAGAGTCTCAGCAGGATCAGTAACATCAGAGTGGCACAAGCTGGAGATTGGGATAATCACAGACTGCACCATCTCGGTAACCGTGTTTGGCCTTGCAATGAAAAATGCTTGTCAAGTCAGCTGAGACAGAGTGCCCAGGGCCCTGGAACCAATCAGGGCCTTCATGGATGACCTGACAGTCACCACGGAGTCTGTGCCAGGAAGCAGATGGATCCTGCAAGGGCTGGAAAAGCTTATCCGGTGTGCGCGTATGAGCTTCAAACCAGCCAAGTCCAGATCACTAGTGGTGAAGAAGGGCAAGGTCACCGACAGGTTCCGAATTAACATCGAAGGGAAGCAAATACCAACCATCTCTGAGAAGCCGGTGAAGAGCTTGGGCAAGGTGTTCGTCAGCAGCCTCAAGGACTCCTCATCTGTTAAGTCCACCTGCCAGGAACTGGATAGCTGGCAAATCCGGGCTTCTAGGCAAGTTCAAAGCGGGGATATATCAGCATGGTATTCTACCAAGGATACTATGGCCGCTACTTGTCTATGAGGTCCCCATGTCCACCGTGGAGACCTTGGAGAGGAACGCCAGAAGCTGTCTCAGGAGATAGTTGGGGTTGCCTAGAAGGGAGAAACAGCTGAGATTCCCGCAGCACACTGTCAGCACCACCCTGAGGCCGGATTTACTTCTGGTCTCTGAGGCCACCAAGACTATTGTCATCATGGAGCGGACAGTGCTATGGGAGCACCGCTTGGGGGAGGCTCATGAAAGGAAGCGGACCAAATATGAACATCTGGTCATCAACTATCGAGAGCAGGGCTGGAAGGCGAGGTGCATGTCCGGCCGCAGAGGATTTGTGGGTCACTCACTCCACAGAGCCCTCAGTGTACTGGGCATCACAGGAGGAGCAAGGAGCAGAGCCATCAAGAACATCACCGCAGCAGCTGAGAAAGCCTCGAGATGGCTCTGGATCCGGAGAGAAGGTCCATGGGGACAAGCGAATGCCACCTGAACACACAGTCCGATCAACCGTGGTGGGGTCGCCTGGGAGAGGGTGTATGATGTTGAGAGACCTGAAACACCGAGGACACCAGGTTACATCACTGATGATGTGTTCAGGTGCATTGGAAGATGTATTCAAGAACTAACTTAATTGTTTTCAAACATAATAAAGGTTAATAGTAATAAAATGATACCTGTCACTTTGTATCTTCGTATGGTTAAGAGTTTTGTATCTTATATTCCTTTAGTTAAAGTCTAATCATGACTGTATCTGTGTGTAGTGTTATCTGGGTTATGTGTACTGTGTCAACTTGCGCCTGCACGTATGAGTTTTTCCATTGCAGAATACATCTGGGCGTGGCGCCATCTTGGTGAGGTTGCGATTGTTGTTCACAAACCTCATCCAGTTATGATGTCAGGAGGAATAAGGACCCAGTTGTTGACCAATAGCTAGACTGCAATGCTATCATGTGCATGCGCTTGCACTGAGTGATGACAAAAAAAACATTTTTTTTTTAAACTTTAATATTCCCCAATAATGGACCGATCTGAATCAAACTTGGACGAAGCCATGTTGGGACTGCCCCTAATACACATTTTATCTTGTCTGTGAGTGCAGCAGATCCATGAAATCAGTCAGTCAGGGGCTGGACCCCTAATAATTATATAAATAATAATAATAATAATAATAATAATAATGTTAACAAAAATAATAAGCACATTCCTGGTTCCTCTTGTGTGAGGAGTTTGAGGTGGGATGGATGAGTAATTTCAGGTAACGACTCCAAAACTAATATTTCAAGGGCATGGCCAGGTCAGCGTGCATTAGTCAAACCCCCGAAACAAAAAAAAAGAAAAAATATATGATAATTAGGCATGGTCGCCGTGGCAACGGGCCAATTCCTTGTTTCCGTCCTGGCAGATTCCATTAGCGCTGCAGCTGCCGGCCTCCATCTGCTTCCTGCTGAAATAAAAGAAAAACATTAAGTAATTACAGAGTCTGAGCTAGAGCAGTTGAATTCTAATATTTTTCTTGGTAGCTATAATTATATTATATAATCATTATATTGTTAGTGGGGCTGACATGATTACTATTATTATTATTATTATTATTAATAATTATTATTATTATTATTATTATTATTATTAGTGGTCCAGTCCACAAACACCTCGTGGCTGAAGTTTCATTCAAATCCATCCACATACGGAGCAGAAATGAATGAAAAACCAAACAAATTTGACCGATGTCACTGACGCGGTCCAATGCATTTCAAGCCAAAATATGTTCCGACCGGACAAAACTATCTGGAACACTTAGGGGCGTGGTCAGGCACTGGCTGCGGACGACAGCACAGTTCCCTGTGCTGTCAAGCCGCATAGCTGCTTCAAATCAGCGCCACGCCGGCCCTGATTTGATTTTTGATTATTATTTATAATTGTTGTACGCTATAATAAAAGCTCTCGCCATGTTGGCGCAGCACGGAAAAAAGGACTCTAGTCTCCCTCCCTAAACCCATACCTGTGGGCAGAGACTCCCACAATCTGTTAGCATGATATTTTAAATCAGTGGTCCACATTAGTTTGCCGAATTAATGCAAAAAATGATAAAGAGTTGTCCCCAAAAACTCATCACCGCATCCAGTTAAAACCAATGGAATGTGAGACTGAGCGATGCGTTCAAGATCCAGCGAGACGTCGGAAAAATAGAAGCCGTGCAATGGCAATTACTCACAGAAATCACACAATGATCTTCATATTTCATGGAAACGGAACTTACTGAAAATGTAATCCTGGTAAAAAGTCAACAAATAAATTGCATAAAGTTGACTTTTATCGTAAATCGACGTGAATACGTTATGATTGACATATATGAGACACAGCGTCGCCTACCATCACTGAGACTCTGGATGTACTTCAATGCAACAAGGTGAGTTATAAAAATGACAAGATGTAGTTTAAAATAAAAAATTAAATATATTTTTTATCAAACGTTATGTATAAACATTTTCCTATAACTTAACTTAACCAACTGTCATGAAAAGGCAGAAAGTGTTAAGTATTGACAAATTCTTCCATAATAATTCTAAAGACAAATGAATGTTTAAGTTCCATAAATGTTGTCTGCATTTCAATATAGCCAAGTCATCTATTCAACTGAATTTTCCAATTATACATTACTAACAGAAAAATAAAATAAAGTAGTAATTACAACAAACATGTATTTATTATATTTCTAAAATGAAATGTATTCATTGTTATTTTTATGCAAAGTAATTACAAAAATTGGTTTTGTTATTGTTGCAGATGCTGAAAAAATAGCGGAAAATCTAAGACAATAAAGAAGCCATTGTCCAAAAATCCAGTCGTCAAGGTCAGTCACAATATTAGAATAAAGAAAACTGTGGAAAAAAACACTCGTGGGAAAACCTTTCAGTGTTTTTCCATCATTGTCAGTGTTTGACGTCCAATTCAAGGAAAACTACTTAAGAAGGACGTCCCACATTATTGAGCAGCCACAGGTTTCAAGCAACATGGGAAAGAACAAGGATCTCTGCTGCCGAAAAGCCTCAAATAGTGCAATGCCTTGGACGAGGTATGAAAATTCAAGATTCAAGATTCAAGATTCAAGATTTTTATTTGTCACATACATATACATACTTCCATACATATATGCAGTGAAATGTAATGCAACGCACCCGGTGATAGCACACAATAAGTCCTAGGAAAAAGAACAAAAATAAAATAAAATAAAAAGTAGAAAATTCCTTTCTAATAGACCGACTAACTGACTCCTAAAACGTAATACAGTAAGTGGAATACTTATAGAATAAGATAAAAAATATATAGAATAAAATACAATAAAAAATAAATTGAAATAAAATGGAATAGGTTGAAGGAATATGGCTATGTATATACAGATATGTGCATTTAAAGTGGCATGTGAATTAAAGTGGCATGTGAATGTGAATAGTGTGAGGTAGTGTTTGGGATAATACAGCACAGTATACAACAGTACGGCGCAGCAATACGGCATCACGAACAACCCTGAACAGTGATACAGTATGCGGTACAGTATGCTACATACAGTACAGTAGGTAGTGGAGCCTAGTGCATGGCTCAGTTAGGACCCCTGGTGAGGTCAGCGTTGACAGTTCTGATGGCTTGAGGGAAGAAACTCCGTCTCAGTCTCTGTTCTCGCTGCGTGACTGCGGAGGCGCTTGCCTGACCGCAGCAGCTGAAACAGTCCGTTGTTGGGGTGATGAGGATCCTTCATGATCCTACGGGCTCTGCTACTACACCTCCTGGTGTATAACTCCTGCAAGGGGGGGAGGGTAGTTCCAGTGGTACGTTCAGCTGAACGCACCACCCTCTGCAGGGCCCGCCTGTCCTGGGCAGTACAGTTCCCAAACCAGGCAGTGATGTTGCCTGTCAGGATGCTCTCCACTGCTCCAGAGTAGAAGGACTTGAGGATCCTCACCGAGACCCGGAATTTCCTCAGCTGCCTGAGGTGGTAGAGACGCTGCCTCGCCTTTCTCACCAGAGTGTCTGTGTGAACAGTCCATGTTAAGTCCTCAGTGATGTGGACTCCCAGATATCTGAAGCTGCTCACCCTATCGACAGAAGTCCCATTAATCCACAAGGGCGCGTGCGTCCTCGATTGTGATCCACGCCTAAAGTCCACAATCAGCTCCTTGGTTTTGCTGACGTTCAGGTGGAGGCTGTTGTCCTGGCACCAGAGTGACAGGTCAGCCACCTCCTCGCGGTAGGCCTTCTCATCGCAGTCGGTGATCAGGCCCACGACCACGGTGTCGTCAGCAAACTTGATGATGGTGTTGGAGCTGGACCTGGCCACACAGTCATGTGTGTACAGGGAGTACAGTAGGGGGCTGAGGACGCAGCCCTGGGGGGATCCTGTATTCAGGGTGAGGGAGCTTGACATGTACTTCCCCACCTTGACCACCTGGGGGCGGCCTGTGAGGAAGTCCAGGATCCAGGTGCACAGCGGAGCATTCAATCCTAGCTCCAACAACTTGACAGCCAGTCTGGTGGGAACTATGGTGTTGAAAGCTGAACTATAATCAATGAACAGCATTCTCACATAGGCCCCCTTCTGGCCATCCAGGTGCGTGAGCGTGGTGTGCAGTACCTGAGAGACCGCGTCATCCGTGGATCTGTTCTGCCGGTAGAACAGATATTTAAAACATTAGATATTTCAGGAAAACTTAAGCGTGATCATCGTACCGTGAAGAGATTTGTGGCTGATTCACAGCACAGACGGGTTGGTGCAGATAAAGGCAGAATGAGGAAGGTTCCTGCCACAAATTCATGGGATGAAGAGAGCAGCTGCTAAAATGCCGTCACAAAGCAGCAAACAGGTATTTGAAGCTGCTGGTGCCTCTGGAGTCCAGCCAACCTCAAGGTGTAGGATCCTCCAGAGGCTGCAGTTGTGCATAAAGCTACTATTGGGCCCCCCTAAGCAATGCTCACAAGCAGAAAGGGTTGCAGGGGGCCCCCAAATACATGAAGACTCATTTTCAAACAGTCTTGTTTACTGATGAGTGCTGTGCAACCCTGGATGGTGCAGATGGATGGAGTAGTGGATGGTTGGTGGATGGCCACCGTGTCCCAACAAGGCTGCCACGTCAGCAAGGAGGTGGCGGAGTCTGGGCCTCTGAAGGTGTGAGCATATAGAGTTTGTGACTGAGCACTTTCTTCCACGGTACAAAAAGAAGAACCGGGCCTTCCGTAGCAAAACCATGTTCATGCAGGACAACGCACCATCTCATGCTGCAAAGAATACCTCTGTGTCATTGGCTGCTATGGCCATAAAAGGAGAGAAACTCATGGTGTGGCCCCCATCCTCCAGTGACCTCCACCCTATTGAGAACCTTTGGGCATCCTCCAGCAAAAGATCTGTGAGGGTGGAGGCAGTTGGCATCAAAACAGCAGCTCTGGGAGGCTGTTCTGACGTCCTGCAAAGAAATTCAAACAGAAACTCTCCAAAAACTCACAAGTTCAATGGAGGCAAGAACAGTGATTAGTTGAATTAGTTAAAAATTGTCCTAATTTCATTAGCTTTAGGAGCGGGCCGCTTTGTGACATCATCATCGGAAGTTATATAAGTCCAAGGTTCGTCTCTTGGAACTCATCCACATCCAGCCACTTGAGACTGCGACACTTAGACAGACAACTTGACCCGGTGCTGCTTTTAAAGGAAACTCAGAAAACTGTAACAAAAAATGTGACACCAACAGTCAATTGTACAGCAGAGAAACAACCATGTGACAT
>NC_137206.1:1440566-1490566 GCF_960531495.2 Zeus faber | reverse complement strand
CCTTGAACTCCTTGAACTCCTTGAATTCCTTGAACTCCTTGAACTCCTTGAACTCCTTGAACTCCTTGAATTCCTTGAACTCCTTGAACTCCTTGAACTCCTTGAAGTCCTTGAACTCCTTGAACTCCTTGAACTCCTTGAATTCCTTGAATTCCTTGCTCTCTTTGGTTTTCTTGGTTTGGATAATTTCAAGTCATTGATCTACTTTTGTTTCCTGTGTTTATTTACTATTTTATCACTTTCTACCTCATCACTGTATCTACACACTTACACATCTACCAAGTATCTGTCTGTCTGTCTGTCTGTCCTCCTGCCTGTCTGTCTGTCTGTCTGTCCTCCTGCCTGTCTGTCTGTCTGTCTGTCCTCCTGCCTGTCTGTCTGTCTGTCTGTCTGTCTGTCCTCCTGCCTGTCTGTCTGTCTGTCTGTCCTCCTGCCTGTCTGTCTGTCTGTCTGTCCTCCTGCCTGTCTGTCTATCTTTTCATGTACTTTTCACTCCCAGCAACTCGTTAAAGCAGTAAAATCCCAGATGCTGTGCGATGCGTTGTCGTCATGGCGACCTGGCCGGCCGCTCTGGGATGCGCGGCCAGGAGGAGCGGCAGCGGCGGCTCCGTCAGTGTTCGCTGCCGCTCTCTGGCAAACCTCACAATCTAATTGGACATGTTTCCCTTCCCCCTCCCAAAGCCCTTTAATTGCTTCCAGTGACTTCCTGTCGCCCGCTGCCTCGCCGTCGCCCGGGGCCCACGCTGTGCCTCGCCGCGGCGGGGGCCGGGGCCCCGCCATGTAATCACGCAATAGTCACAATTAGCCAAAGATGATTGTGGACAGTTATTCGGCTCAAAATGACCCCGAGGTTTGAGCTAATCTGGTAAAATACATCCTGGTTGAGGGCCCGGAGCTGAAGGGCACGATGAGGGAACAAGCTGCTGCGATGCCCGGGGCCACGTGGGGGCCACCACTCACTGCTCTGCGGAGCCAAACCCGCCGTCAGCGAAGCACCACACGTTCTTAGCCGACAAATCTTGATATAATTGGGGTGTGTGGAGTCACTCCGGCAAAAGGCACAATTGTCCATTTTCATTTGAAGCTGCGTTTCAGCCGGTAGCTGCAGCAGACGCAGACAGACAGACAGACAGACAGACAGACAGACAGACAGACAGACAGGCTGCTCTGAGGTTGGAACCTGAATTCACCAATAGAATAACAACTGAGTTCACTCTACAACGTCCAGTCGTTTGCTTTCTATTCAGCAGGCGGCGAGTGAGGGAGTGAATGCTACACTCTGCTGCTCCACCCAAAGAAATAGTTGTGACAGAAGTAAATGATTCTCCTGAGAATCGGGCGAAGCGACTCGTGCAGGAAGTCCTCCCTGGCCGCCCGAGCATCACGCGCATCTCGTCAAGAACCGAATCTCCAAAAAGAGCCGAACCTTTCCTCCCCCATCGGCTCAGAGGAAAAGTAATAAATGAAGAAGGTTTTGCCGCTGTGTGCTTGTTAGTCTGATGCCGCTAAAACCTTTTGAGTTGGGACGGCGGCTCAGCCAGACGAGGGCACGAGGAACAAACTGAGATCTGAAAAGTGAGAAAGTAAAATTAAAAAGAGAAAACCCCCGAGAAAGGCAGCTGCGTTGAGGCTTCTAGAGCCGTGACATCTGCTCTCAGCCGCCGGAAAAGGCTGTGAGTGCTCCCAGAGACCACCCGGGCGCGCCCTGCCCCGCCTGCCTCGCCCCGCCCTGCCCCGCCTGCCTCGCCCCGCCCTGCCCCGCCTGCCTCGCCCCGCCCTGCCCCGCCTGCCTCGCCCCGCCTCGGCCCGCCTCACCTCGCCCCGCCCCACCCGTCCGCCTCGGCCCGCCTCGCCCCGCCCCGCCCGTCCGCCTCCGCCCGCCTCACCTCGCCCCGCCCCGCCCGTCCGCCTCCGCCCGCCTCACCTCGCCCCGCCCGCCCGCCCCGCCTCACCTCGCCCCGCCCGCCCGCCCCGCCTCGCCTCACCTCGCCCCGCCCGCCCCGCCCGCCTCCTCCCCGAATCCTCTGGATCTGTGGCCCAGCTGAATTGTGATTGTGGTTTGGTTGATAAATACATGTGCTTAATTGAGAACTTTGATGTATTCCTCTCTCTATATACATATATTTATATCATTTTTTTTAAGTTTTATAATCAGTTATCTTTGTTATGTTTTTTGTCTGCTAATCATTCCACTCCCTGGTTGGCACTGTACTCTTTTGAACGAGGGCCCACAAACGCCCCGTGCCCTCCCAGGTGTTGGCGGTTTGGACTCAGCGGCAGAAGAGACGGAAGGTAATAAAGAATCGGTAACGACGGCTCTTTTTGCATCGAAAAGACATACGATATTGTTTGGAAGGATGGATTAATGATGAAATTCAATTTGACAGGAATATCAGTTAGAACATATAATTGGATTTAAGAGTTTTTATTCGATAGATTTATTTTTGTCGGAATTGGGACAGGGTTATCAGGGAGATATATGGTGGATAATGGTATTCCCCAGGGCAGTGTCATTAGCCCAATACTCTTTTCCATTACGAGCAAATGATATTTTTCAGGGCGATATTGGACGGTCATTGTTTTCGATGATGGAGCCTTGTGGAAAAGGGGAAAGAATATTAATCATGTTATGCAAAAAATACAAGAGGCAGAAAAATGGTGATATTCGTGGGAATTCAAGTTTTCAGTAGAAAAATACGAAACATTAACGTTCACTCGGAAGAGGTGTTGATACACACATAAAGACATACGGGCAGAGGATAGAACAAGTGACAGTCTTTAACAAAGGAATAAACATGGAATGAATCGTATCATAAGATAAACTCCAAACGCAAAATGATATCGAGTGTGATGAAATGTTTATCAGAATTAGAATGGGGGAGCGAGAAGATCTGCAATAAAAAATATAAATGTCGCGTCGACTAGATGAGCGTGAGACAGCGGCTGTGTTGCTTATGAGGTTCAGCAGCAGAGAAGGTGGAGGTTTCATTAGAGAAGGTGGAGGTTTCATTAGAGAAGGTGGAGGTGGTGCTAGCTCAAGCTTTGAGACTTTGTTGTGGTGCTGACAAAACGACTCCTGCGTCCACTCTTCAGCTTGAGGTGGATGAAGAAGACACGGGAAGAGAGTGATGAAGAGAGTGTCCCCGTTAGGCACGGTGCTTTGGTTCCATAAGGAAACGGAGTAAAAAAAACCTGCCGCTAAAATAAGAACACACTGTTTTGGCGCACCCACCACGGGCGCCCCGGCGCCGCGGGCACGGCCACTGCCGTCGGAGAGGGAGCCGCCTGCGTGGCCTGTGAGAAGAGCGGGGGCCGGCTCCTCCCAACCCCCAACCGGGCCCCGGGCGGCACCGTGCACCTTAACATGCCGCCCGCCGAGAACAGAGACGGTGGATTATTTCCCTTGTTCTTTTATTTGATCCTCTCTGCCGGCCCAAGAGTAATATTAGCTCCAGCCCTTCTTTGCAGAGTTATCGTTCACTTGAGGCCTAATTAAATAATACTTAATGTGACGAGCAGACTTTAAAACTAACTTGCTGTGTCGAACACCTCCGGTGATTAACTGGGAGCAGCGAGCGCGGCTCAGGCCTTTCTAAGTCGTTACTCGGCCAAACTCAGTAAAACTGAGCTCTGAACCAAATCTCTGGATTGAGGTTAATTCTTTAAGAACGTTGGAGAAAAGGGTTGAAGTGTCAACGTGCTGCTTTCCCTTTTCACTGAGTCATTCTGCCTCAGGGTATTTGTACTTTTACTCAAGTAAGAAGGTCTGAGTACTTCCTCCACCGCTGGGAAATTGGTTGATGATGGAGCTAAAGGGTTAATTCAATTTAATTTTGCACCGTTTATTTCTTTCAGTTTGTCAAAAAAACATTATTTGGGGAATTTTCTTGAGCAATAGCATTTCGTCTGGCAGTGACCTCTCCGTGACCTCAGCAGAAAGGAGCGCTGTGCTGAGTCAGCGGCGTTCAGCCATTGTCTGCAGGAAGCAGGAAGTGGCGGCGTTTGAAGAGGAAGTGGCGATGTGAGGAAAAGGAAGCGGCAGAGGGATGAGAGACGTTGGGTTTGGACTTGACTTGAGTCCGCTCCTCATCCTCAGCCACGTTCCCACGGAGCAGCCGCTCACACTGGGAAGACTCCGCAAATAACCCTGACCCTGCTTTTGACACCGCGTGGCCCTTTCCACACCTTATGTTCAGCAGTGTTGGGAAAAAAGTGCCCAAATGTCATTCTTAAGGTGAAAGGACCTCAAGCTGAAGTCAGCCGTTAAAATACCACTCGGGGGGGAAGGTCAGGAGTTACTAAGGCAATGCTGCGTCTCCAGCGGTATCATCCAAAACAAAAGTTAAATATGATTATGATTAAAAAAAAACAACCCCAAACTGAATATTGTTGTAGAAATGCTTCCCCCTCGTCCTCCTCTGCTCAGTTCAACGTTTCGTCTTCGTGGAGTCAAAGCTTTGTTCTGTCAAACTGAAGGAGCCACGTAGGAGCTTGTGTTGGCTTCCTGTCCTGGCGGCTGCTCTGCCTCGCTTCCTTTTCTGCTTCACAAAGTGGGCTCAGCGGCGTCGGATCATCCTGATGAATACTTTCAAACTCCACTCGCAATTTGTCACTTTAATTATATTGCAAAGTGCTGATTAATGAGGCGTCCGAGTCCTCTTCCCTCTGGAGATTCAGATCAAGCTCTGCTGATGAAGCTCGCTGTGCTTTGTGCAGAGCACTGAGTCGGGAGCAGCTTCCAAAAAGCTTCCGCGACGACACAACGAGTCAATCAACAAGTTGCCGCGGCCACGGCGTCACGTTCCGGCTCCACCCGACGCCCCCGGCTTTCAAACCCCGGCTGCTGCGGGGGAGCGTGTGTGGGCGGAGCGTCAGGGCCACACATGACAGCGGGAAACCTGGTTGTTAGAGGTAGAGTAGAGTTGGAGTAGCAGGAGGTAGTGGTAGAGTTGGAGTAGAGTTGGAGTAGCAGGAGGTAGTGGTAGAGTTGGAGTAGAGTTGGAGTAGCAGGAGGTAGTGGTAGAGTAGAGGTAGAGTAGAGTTGGAGTAGCAGGAGGTAGAGGTAGAGTAGAGGTAGAGTAGAGTTGGAGTAGCAGGAGGTAGTGGTAGCGTAGAGCTGGAGTAGATTTAAGTAGAGTTGGAGTAGTGGTAGAGTAGAGGTGGAGTAGAGTTGGAGTAGCAGGAGGAAGTGGTAGAGTAGAGGTAGAGTCGAGGTAGAGTAGAGTTGGAGTAGCAGGAGGTAGCTCCGTTGACTCCTCCCTCCTTCACCTGGAGGCAGCAGCCAGAGCAGCAGAGCACACGCAGCGCATGGTTCTTATCAAGCTCCAGACAAATAAATATCAGGTAAATATCAAATGTGGGATTTCATTTTTTTTTACAAAATAATCTGAGGGAGCAGCAGGTGAAGCAGCGGGTGAAGCAGCAGGTGAAGCAGCAGGTGATGTGGAGCTCTTATCACCTTACTTCCACACTTCTCAGGTAAAGTTGCCGCCCGTGGCCGGATCCAAATCCTCTTTTCCAGGATGAAATGAAAATAAAAAGCTGTGGACGTTCCCAAACAGGACGTTCCCAAACAAGACGTTCCCAAACAGGACGTTCCCAAACAAGATGTTCCCAAACAAGACGTTCCCAAACAGGACGTTCCCAAACAAGACGTTCCCAAACAGGACGTTCCCAAACAAGACGTTCCCAAACAGGACGTTCCCAAACAAGACGTTCCCAAACAGGACGTTCCCAAACAAGACGTTCCCAAACAGGACGTTCCCAAACAGGACGTTCCCAAACAGGACGTTCCCAAACAAGATGTTCCCAAACAAGACGTTCCCAAACAGGACGTTCCCAAACAAGATGTTCCCAAACAGGACGTTCCCAAACAGGACGTTCCCAAACAGGACGTTCCCAAACAGGACGTTCCCAAACAAGACGTTCCCAAACAGGACGTTCCCAAACAGGACGTTCCCAAACAGGACGTTCCCAAACAGGACGTTCCCAAACAGGACGTTCCCAAACAAGACGTTCCCAAACAGGACGTTCCCAAACAAGATGTTCCCAAACAAGACGTTCCCAAACAGGACGTACCCAAACAGGACGTTCCCAAACAGGACGTTCCCAAACAGGACGTTCCCAAACAGGACGTTCCCAAACAGGACGTTCCCAAACAAGACGTTCCCAAACAGGACGTTCCCAAACAAGACGTTCCCAAACAAGACGTTCCCAAACAGGACGTTCCCAAACAAGATGTTCCCAAACAAGACGTTCCCAAACAGGACGTTCCCAAACAGGACGTACCCAAACAGGACGTTCCCAAACAGGACGTTCCCAAACAGGACGTTCCCAAACAAGACGTTCCCAAACAGGACGTTCCCAAACAGGACGTTCCCAAACAGGACGTTCCCAAACAAGACGTTCCCAAACAGGACGTTCCCAAACAGGACGTTCCCAAACAAGACGTTCCCAAACAGGACTTTCCCAAACAGGATGTTCCCAAACAGCCCCGTGGAGCTGCCGACCACGCCCTTCACACCTTGGTTTGCATCTCTTTAGAAATGTGTATTTATGTGTTTTCCTGTGCCAGGGATGACATTCAGGAGCTGAGGGCCCTTCTCCTCGTCGGTGCCTGGGGGGGCGGACGTCGTGACCCCTGTGACCTCCTGTCCTTCCACAGTTTTGGACGTTTGGGCGTCGTAATACTCCGAGGCTTTTACTGTTAATTGTAATAAAGAAAATAAATATTATAAAAAGATAAATACATAATAGAAAAAAAACAACAAATAGAACATTAGCAGCAGTAGCGGGGAATTTGAAATAGGGAATATGAGTAGCACCACTACCGTGGGGGATTTAAATAACTCAGATGCACTGAGACTTGTATTTTAAACTTTTTACACATTCTTTAGAACGTTTGTGTCATTCAGATTGAGTCTGGCTCACGTCAACCTGATTTATCCCGTCTATCATCACATCGCTGGGATTAGTGACACTAATACCTCATGTAAATAAATCAAATTCAGTGTTTCTAGGACTGCCAAAACGCTAATAATGGTGAAGTATAATTTCAGAAAATACCTTGAAATGTTGGCTGTGATGCAGGTCGTACTGTAAGTCTACACAACTTTCATTTCCACTTCTGATTTGATCCAACCCGAGCAGGGTCCGTGCAGGGCTGCAGCAAAAACATGGAAAGAGGAGTTTTACGGCCTGGACCCTGAGTTTTCCAAACTACATCCGAGATCCAGACGAGTTACTAGCCACTCGTCACCAGTCACCAGTCACCAGTCACCAGTCGACACATTTAACTCGGAGGAAGTACTACGTCTTCCAGTCAAGGATCCACCGCAGCAGGAACAGCGCTTGACGTCCTCTAAAGAACATTGTTTCCATGTTCATTTCTACAAGAGCGCAGTAAAAATGGAGGACTATTTGGGGGAGTGTTTTACAGTTTGAGCGGCCCCTGGGGGCCACTTGTGCAGAGGAGGGTCGTTGGACCTGAAATGGGACGAGGCCCCGAGGGCCCGTTAGGAACACCTCCACCAGGAATGGCAAGAGACACTTTTCCACCTTTGTGTTTTGGTTTGGTGCCATTTCATGTCATTTAATTCAAATGACCTCTTTGGTTTTGTTTCTTATGTTTAAATTTAAACCTCATTTTTTTTTATCTTGTGTTTTTGCAGATGTGTTGTTAGTTTGTGGAACTCAAAACAAATGGAAAACAATGGAATTCTAAACCAGGACCTGGATCTGCACGCCTACAAGCTGAAATACATGCACTTCAAATGTATTATATGTGAGATACAAATAGAAAATGGTTGAGCTTGAAATGTGTGGTTTTGATTTTGGGGTTGACTGGAGAGATCTACACTGACTGGACTACACTGGACTGGACTGGACTGGACTGGACGGGTTGGTCAGTCGTCTGACATGTCTGTTGGTTACGTGTCTGTTGGTTACGTGGCTGTTGGTCCCGTGTCTGTTGGTCACGTGTCTGTTGGTCACGTGTCTGTTGGTCACATGTCTGGTTACAGGTGAGAAATGAATGGATATTCTTCTTCTTCTTCTTCTTCTTCTTCTTCTTCTTCTGGTGGTTTTGTTGCTTCACAGCATCAAGTTTCATTTGCATGAAGTTGACTTGAGCTCAACATCTTTGGCGGCGTCGCTCGCCCTCCCGCTGTCGCTTGATGTCACTGACGTGTGTGTTGCCGGGAGTCGCCGGCTGCCAGAGGGAACCACCGACTTCCTGTCTCTTTGGGGCCGCCCGTCCCCATTAGCATCATGTTTCCTTCACTTCCTGCCTCCCTCGGAAGCGTCGCTGCAAAATGTGACGGGCGCTTGGGACTCACCCTTGCCCCCCCGCTGCTGAGCGCTGTGCATTCAAAGAGATCTACATCTAAACCCCAACACCACCCCTCTGACAACAGGGCATCCACCCTGCCCCGCGCCCCGCCCGGCTGTCACCGGTCGGGCATCTGCGGGGACGGCCGACTGTCACGGAGCCCGGTGTCTCAGGGTCCGTGTGTCAGCGCCGGTAAACTCAACTGGAGATTGAGATGCATGTGTGTGTCGGCCAGAGAGCCGCCATGGCGTCGTCATGGCGCTGTCATGGTGCCGTCATGGTGTTGCCATGGCGCCGTCATGGCGCCATCATGGCGTCGTCATGGCGCCGTCATGGCGCTGGCTCTGCCGCTGGGCTGAGCGAGGCTGTTGTTTTCCGGTGGAAACAGCTGAGATGGATCGAAAACCTCGGGACAGAATCTTTCCAATACAAATGTTTCAATCATTTGCTGATAGTAATCAAGAAGTCTGTGCACACTGTTCATTTTGGGTATTTTCATACATGACAACATATGGTAAAACAAAATGTATTTCTACTTCATTCCCATGATCCTTTGCCTCGCGGTGACCTGTCTGCAGTGCGCCCCCGGGGATTTCCCTCCAATTTTACATTTTCATTAAATACTTTAAATCCTGTCCGTCAATTATTTAAAGTTTAAAACGTATTTAAGACTGATAATCCTTAAAACAGGCAGTCGTGTAAATGTGTAATGGAGAGGGAGCGATGTCCGCTCCGCTACAAATAAAAACAGTGTTTTTATTTTGGACGCATTTATTTTCCTCCGTTTCCTAATTGAACGAAACCAAAAAACCCCGTGCGTCCCGTGTCAGGCGCCGCAGAGCATTTGATACCATTAGATGGAAATCTACATGAGAAATAAAGACAAATAAAAACAGTTTGGTGATAATAATCATCCGCTCACAGTGATCGATTTGACCCAGACAAACGTGATCACTATTAGAGGTTTCCACTGTATACACATCTTATATACTATAATACTGACCGTGTTATGTGACTAGAGCTTGTCTGGGATTTTGTTCATTGTAATATTGCAATACATACTTCAATTATTATTAGTTACAGCAACCATTAGTCCAACCAAAACCAGACTATTAACACAATCATTTTAGTCTTAAATGCTTCTAATTTCATGGTAGAGTGTGTTCTTTTAGTACCTACAACACATTAGAATTTATAGCCATGGAAATATTAATTTGTGGAATACTGAACCAATATCTGACTATTAGAAAACACAAAGTGCCTCAAGTCGCCCCCTCGGCCTCGCGCCCCAACGGCAATCTCCGGCGACCGCCTTTAGGGGTCTAGCACCGCCGTTCAGGAATCCCCCTGAGCTTTGTGACGGAGGACATGAGCGCTGTGCTACCAGGGAAGGAAACGAAAGAAGATGACTTCTGACCTGTACTGACACGGTGGAGTATGTTTATAATGAGATATGTTATTTTACTATTTCCATTATAGATATTCTTTCTGTTCTAGACATTTTACTGTCTCGAAGATATAAAACTCTCCTGCGCTTTGGCTGCGAGCTGCGTTCTCAGTATTCAGGGCGTCTGGAAACACAACTGGAAGCGATTCATGTTGAGAGGCTGACACCACCTCTGCTCCACCGTGTCCTGTTCTACGTCTCTGCTTCTGCCACTGAGGCTCGTCACTGCTCCTTTTCATGTACTCTCTCTCTCTCTCCCTGTCTATCTGTCGCTCCCTGTCTTTCTCTCTCCCTGTCTCTCTCTCGCTCCCTGTCTCTCTCTCTCTCTCTCTCCGTCTTTTCGATTCCCTCCTTCCCCTCAGCGCAGCAGTCGGCCTTGTGAGGAACGTCCTGATGGAGGCGATTTGGAGGTTTTTGGAGAACGTTTGACTGTCTGTGTTTCTTTACCTTGACATCAGTCTGTGCTCCGTCGCTCCTTCCCTCCGTCTGTCGCTGCGCGTGGAGAACGAAGGAAGATTTTGTTTTTCCTCTCTTTCCTGCTTTCCGTTCCCTTTGCTTGAGATGCCGCTGCCTTTCAAGACAAACTTCTGACTAAAATATTAAGCAGGTGAAGATGTACCATGCAACCCCATGAAAAAGCATAATGTATAACGTATGTAGAGCCTTCATTATCAATGCAGGAAGCATTTTCCACTTATGTGAACAATGAAAACCTTGAATAATGTACTTTGTCGTCCATGTTGGGAACCCAAATCAGTGACCGTCAACCCTTTTCATATCAAGGATCCTGATAGCCAATCGGCCACGTACCCCATCTGATAAGACTGTCCGCGACGGGGACACAAAAAAATCAGGGACAATGGGGACAATCTCTGAAGATTTTCATTGTTAGATATGACTTAGTCCAAACTTCCCTGGCTGTCTGTACTCCAGGTGGAGACATGACATTGGAACGAGGGTCCAGGGTCCTAAAGGTGTCTATGTCCTGTAAATGGAATTTTGGTAATCATTTTGCTGAGGACCCCCTGGAACCTTAATGTTGAGAACCAACTTATCTAAATGATAGCAGACATTGGACCACACAAGCGACTACAGACCACAGGGGGGTAGCTCAGGAGGTAGAGCTGGTGGTCTAGTCATCTAAAGGTTGCTGGTTGGATCCCAGGCTCCTCCTGCTAGCATGCTGTAGTGTCCTTGAGCAAGACACTTAACCCCTCATTGCTCCTGATGGCTGCGTCCGTCGGTGTTTGAATAATTGTAAGTCGCTTTGGATAAAAGCGTCTGATCAATGACGTAATGTAATGTAAAGAAGGTATTGAATGGACATCGTTCCACCAAACCTCGACGTTCTACCAAGTCCTGTGTGATCGACTCAGGATCAAGTTCAACTTTATATTCCTGACACGTCAACATGTGTTCAGGGAGGAGTGGGGCCAAGGTACACAACGCCCTCATCAGAGTGACAATTATACAATGACAATTCTGTTTTTGTTTCATTCAATTAGAAAATGGAGCAAAATAAATAAATCTGCAATAAAAACACACTGTTTTTATTTGCTTTGTTTGTACAAAAGACGGCTCTGATCTGAGCTGCGGAGCGCGGTGCTCAGCGTCAGGGTACGGTCCATTTTAGGGGTGTCTAAAATCATAGGACAACATTCTCCCAGGCATGAATATGGGAAATATACTGTAATGTTTACGATGACGGGTAAGAGGGATTTATAAACCTGTGTTTTTACCTCTTCTGGGGGGTCCGAAGTCTTAATTGTGGGGGTCAGACCCCTCCAATCACCCCCGTAATTCGACCTTTACCCATCATTACTTCAATCAAAGCAGAGAAGAGCCTGGTCAAATATTCCCCAACTACAAGCACTGATTGTCCATTAAAAGGTCCAAGTATTGGTGTACTTTTGCTTTAAAAGTTATTTTTCTTCTTCAGCTGTTCAGTGACACCAGACCTTGACACGTCTTTCAACTTTCCATCTCAATTGTTCTTTGTCCTTCTTGTCAGCTTTCATAGAAAAGTCATGGAGTCAAAAGTATGAATTCATCAATGAATTGCAATTCAAATGTGAGCGAATGTCAAAAGTTTCCAGAAGCACTGGAGTGCAGTTCAGTCAGTTGAAAAACACATTTAAAGTTACCCCCCCCCCCCCCACTGGAGATGGGAGGCTGCTTTTACAGTAAATCGAAATATCAGGATTGATGTTTTTCTGCAGTTTAATCATCTCCACCGCGACTCCCCGAATCGATAGCGAATAATAAAAAGCGCGGCCGCGGGCCCCGGTGTCCGGCGCCCAACGTTGCTGTTGTTGTGGATTATATTTATGTTTAAGCACTTTATATTTATACACTTCCTAAAAAAGAGGCAGCAGAAGAACAACAACATTGAGTTCCTCTGGAGTTCTTATTTATTTTTATTTTTATTTTTTTGCGAGGGCGGAGAAAGGACTCCGACTTCCCAGTTAATTGTTAAAAAAAAAAGAAACCAAAAACAATCTGTCTCCTCTGGAAACAGCGAGAGAACCAGGAGCCAGCGTGCGCTCTGCATCAGCAGCTGGATGTCCTTTAATGTTGAATAGTGACGGAGCCTCGCCCATTCCCAATGCACACACACACACACACAACCACACACAGAAAATGCAGAAGGCGCTAGATTAATGCACGGGCCAAAGCGCCGCAGATTCCACTTATTGTTCATTCCTGTTCATGGGCGTCATGAATAAAACATCTGAGACGAACACGTATTGATTGGGCTGCAGTGACCGACCGGAGCTTCCTTCTTCCCCCGTTCGCTCTTTCTCTCTCTCTCTTTTCTGTCTCTCTCGCTTCCCTCCCCTCTGTCTCACTATCAGTCTCTCTCCCCCCTCTGTCTCCCCAGCTCTCACCCCACCCACTCCCTCTCTCCCCGTCTCTCTCTCTCTCTGTCCCCCCTCTCTGTCACCCCCTCTCCCCCTCTATGATGATACATTTGAAAATGATGGCCGTGCCTTGGGGATGCGAAGCCTTTGAGGCCTTTGAGGCTTTTGAGGCCTTTGAGGGATGTGAGACGGTGGGATGTGTTTGTTTGTACTCGGGAAAGGTGTAGGACGGATGGGATGTGAGAGATGATGTGAACAAGCAGGACGTGAGTGAGATGTTGGGATGTGTAGGATGTGTAGGATGTGTAAGATGTTGGGATGTGTAGGATGTGTAAGATGTTGGGATGTGTAGGATGTGTAGGATGTTGGGATGTGTAGAATGTTGGGATGTGTAGGATGTGTAGGATATCTAGGATGTGTAGGATGTGTAACATGTTGGGATGTGTAGGATGTGTAGGATGTGTAGGATGTTGGGATGTGTAGGATGTGTAGGATGTGTAGGATGTGTAGGATGTTGGGATTTGTAGGATGTTGGGATGTGTAGGATGTGTAGGATGTGTAGGATGTGTAGGATGTTGGGATGTGTAGGATGTTGGGATGTGTAGGATGTGTAGGATGTGTAGGATGTGTAGGATGATGGGATGGGTAGGATGTGTAGGATGTTGGGATGTGTAGGATGTGTAGGATGTGTAGGATGTGTAACATGTTGGGATGTGTAGGATGTGTAGGATGTGTAGGATATCTAGGATGTGTAGGATGTGTAACATGTTGGGATGTGTAGGATGTGTAGGATGTGTAGGATGATGGGATGGGTAGGATGTGTAGGATGTTGGTATTTGTAGGATGTTGGGATGTGTAGGATGTGTAGGATGTGTAGGATGTGTAGGATGTGTAGGATGTGTAACATGTTGGGATGTGTAGGATGTGTAGGATGTGTAGGATATCTAGGATGTGTAGGATGTGTAACATGTTGGGATGTGTAGGATGTGTAGGATGTGTAGGATGATGGGATGGGTAGGATGTGTAGGATGTTGGTATTTGTAGGATGTTGGGATGTGTAGGATGTGTAGGATGTGTAGGATGTGTAGGATGATGGGATGGGTAGGATGTGTAGGATGTTGGGATGTGTAGGATGTGTAGGATGTGTAGGATGTTGGGATTTGTAGGATGTTGGGATGTGTAGGATGTGTAGGATGTGTAGGATGATGGGATGGGTAGGATGTGTAGGATGTTGGGATTTGTAGGATGTTGGGATGTGTAGGATGTGTAGGATGTGTAGGATGTGTAGGATGATGGGATGGGTAGGATGTGTAGGATGTTGGGATGTGTAGGATGTTGGGATGTGTAGGATGTGTGGGATGTGTAGGATGTGTAGGATTTTGGGATGTGTAGGATGTGTAGGATGTGTAGGATGTGTAGGATGTTGGGATGTGTAGGATGTGTAGGATGTGTAGGATGTGTAGGATGTGTAGGATGTTGGGATGTGTAGGATGTGTAGGATGTGTAGGATGTGTAGGATGTGTAGGATGTGTAGGATGGGAGCGAGTAGGATGTTTGGGATGATCCCAGATGTGAGTCACTGAGTGGAGGACTCCGAGGCCGGGATGCGTCTGACGCTTCATCTCACTGTCACTCTGCTCAGTGGACCAGAGAGAGAGGGAGGAGAGGTGGAGAAGGGAGAAGGGGAGACAGTGGGAGACAGAGAGTGATGGAGGGGGAGAGGGAGACGGAGGTGGCTGTGAGAGGAATGGATGGAGGCCAAGAGCGAGGGGGAGAGAGAGAAGAGCAGTGGGCGAGACAGCTGGAGAGGCAGGGGAGAGAGAGACATGTGGTGGTGGGGTAGGGGAGGCAGGGGGGAGAGAGAGACATGTGGTGGTGGGGTAGGGGAGGCAGGGGGGAGAGAGAGACATGTGGTGGTGGGGTAGGGTAGGGGAGGCAGGGGGGAGAGAGAGACATGTGGTGGTGGGGTAGGGGAGGCAGGGGGGAGAGAGACATGTGGTGGTGGGGTAGGGGAGGCAGGGGGGAGAGAGAGACATGTGGTGGTGGGGTAGGGGAGGCAGGGGGGAGAGAGAGACATGTGGTGGTGGGGTAGGGGAGGCAGGGGGGAGAGAGAGACATGTGGTGGTGGGGTAGGGGAGGCAGGGGGGAGAGAGAGACATGTGGTGGTGGGGTAGGGGAGGCAGGGGGGAGAGAGAGACATGTGGTGGTGGGGTAGGGTAGGGGAGGCAGGGGGGAGAGAGAGACATGTGGTGGTGGGGTAGGGGAGGCAGGGGGGAGAGAGAGACATGTGGTGGTGCGGGAGGGGAGGCAGGGGGGAGAGAGAGACATGTGGTGGTGGGGTAGGGGAGGCAGGGGGGAGAGAGAGACATGTGGTGGTGGGGTAGGGGAGGCAGGGGGGAGAGAGAGACATGTGGTGGTGGGGTAGGGGAGGCAGGGGGGAGATGAACAACTTTTTTTAATATGATGATACAATTATTTAACAATATTCTGAGAACTGTGTTAATATTGATTGTGTTGGAGCGATAATTTAGAAATTATCGTGGTCTTCAATGAAATCATCATCCAAAAGTGAGATTGAGTATAGAAGTTATTTATTTTTATTAAATGCATTTTGCTTGTTGTCTTTATTATGATTATGATTATTGTCTTCCTTATGATGATGATGATGATGATGATGACTGCTATGAGGGCTTTCTCGTGGGTCAAGTTTGATCCATATCCATGTACAATTGGAGCAGGAATTTGACGAGTGTGTGCGTATCTCCGACTCGCCAAGGTTGTCAAACTTCTGGTCGGGTGGTGAAAGCAGATGAGTTTGTTGGGACGCTTTGTGACATCATCGTCCACTTTGCTTTATCTCTGCATGTTGTGGCTCCGAAGGTCCATTGGCATGGTGCCAGGTGCGTGCTGTGGACTCCAAGACAGACGAGGTGTCTGCATCGTCTCCCTGTTGACGTCGTCGGGGCTTTTCCTCTGTGTCCCTCCTTACTTTGCTGGATCCCAGGATATTGTAAGATACAAACTGTGAGAGTCCATGGTGATCACAGAAGGCCGTCACTGCGTCATGACATCACTCAGTCATTGTTGCCCCACGCGGCCTCCAACAGTCACACTCTTTGTCACTAGGTCATCGTTACCTGCGCATCACCTCCGTCACCAGGGCGGCTCTGTGTGCAGGGACAACATGCTGAGTTATAACAATGAGAAGTTCTGCTTTACAGGCCAACATGGACAACTGTTTTAAAGACAGGAGGGTTGCGCTGTGTAGACGGCAAAGTGGTTGCTCCGCAAGACGAGCAACCAGGAGACGACAGACGGGGGGGGCCCATGCTGCGTTCATGTAAACTCAGAAAATCGTGCTGCATTTCAGAGAACCCAGGAAACTGTAATACGTACAAAATATAACTAAACTGTACCCTGTGTATTGCTGACTGCAGCTATTTTATTATTATTATAATTTTTTTATTATTATTATTATTATTATTATTATTATTATTATTATTATTATTATTTTTAATAATATTATCAGCAGTATTTTATTGCAGGAATTACCCACACTCCCCTGCTCTGCTGATGACCATTTTCTGGCTCAATGCCTCTTTGATGACCAGTCATCCCAACACACACACACACACACACACACACACACACACACACACACACACACATACACACACACACACACACACACACACACACACACACACACAAGCACACACACACACACACACACACACACACACACACACACACACACACACACATACACACACACACACACACACACACACACAAACACACACACACACACAAACACACACACACACAAGCACACACACACAGATTTTAAAAATGTTTTAATACTCATCTGCATTTTCCTGATCAAAAGCCTTCATGAGGAGTGTCAGCGGTTTCCATCCCATCAGAGTCAGAGTCTTTTCCTGGTGAACATGATCCTTGAAAGGCTGTGGTGAAATATTCACCACGGAGGAATTCTGGGAAATTGTGCATCACGTCGAGTGCCAGCGGCCCATGCTGAGATGTAAGTTGCCTCCTCTTCCTTATTTCTTATCAGGAGGAAAGAGAGAACTGTGTGAGGGGGAATATCCTCTGATCAGCCACAACATTAAAGCAGTGACAGGTGAAGTGAATGACGTTGATCATCTGGTTCCAATGACACCTGTCAAGGGGTGGAATATATTATTATTATGATATATATACTGTTATATATTAGTATTATTATATATATACTGTTATATATTATATAATAATAATAATAATAATAATAATAATAATAATTATTATTATTATTATTATTATATATATTGTTATATATTACATTATTATTATTATTATTATTATTATTATTGTTATTATTATTATTATTATTACTATTATTATTATTATTATGATATATACTGTTATATATTATGATTATATATATACTGTTATATATTATAGTATTATTATTATTATTATATATATTGGTATATATTATATTTTATTATTATTATTATAATTTTATATTATTACTATATATATAGTGTTTTATATTATTATATATATATATAGTTGTTGAAGTTGATGTGTTGGGTCAGAGCATCTCCACAAGCACAGGTCTTGTGGCTGTTCCCGCTGTGCAGTGGTTACTACCAAAAGTGTCCAAGGAAGGACGACCGTGAACCGGCCACAGGGTCACGGGGCCCAAGGCTCTTTGATGCACGTGGGGAGCCAGGTCTAGTCCGTCTGGTTCGATGCCACAGAAGAACTACTGTAGCACAAAGTGTTGAAAAGTGAATGTTGCTGTGATAGAAAGGTGTAGAACACAGTGCATGGCAGCTTGCTGCGTATGGGAGCTCACAGTGTCCATGCTGACCCCTGTCCACCCCTGAAAGCACCTACAATGGACACATGAGAGTCACAACTGGAGCATGGAGCAAAGGAAGAAGGTGGAGGTCTGATGAATCACCTTTTCTCCTACATCATGTGGATGGGTGGGGTTAGGGTCCGATCCAATGGAGCATCTGTGGAATGTGCTGGAACAACAAGCCTGATCCGTGGGGGCCCCACCTCCAACTTCCAGGACTTAAAGGATCTGCTGCTCACGTCTTGGTGCCAGATACCACAGGAGTCTGGTGGAGTCCATGCCTCCACGGGTCACAGCTGTTTTGGGGACACGAGGAGGAGCCACACTGTATTAGTGTTTATTAGTAGTGGTTTAATGTTGTTGTTGATTGGTATACGTACGGATACATATCAGATCAGGCAGGAGCGGAGAATAAGGAAAAGCTAATCTAATTGATTGTTTTTTTTTTACCACTAGAGGGAGCGGGAGTCAATCATAGTGTGACTGAAACGCACCGAGGAAGTCAAATCAGGATTGTACTGGAATCTTTGACCTTCCTCTTAGCTCTCCATTTTTAAAAGGTAATCCAGATGTCCTCAACAATAATATTAATACATCGATACTGAAATATAAAAAAATATATATATAGTTTAACAGGTTTGAAATATATAACCTCCATTCATTATATAACAAAAGTAGCTGATGCAGTTCACAACTTCACGTGAAACAGTTTCCGAATAATAAAATGCAGCAATGTGATGTGAAACACAGTGTACCACAAAATGTGAATTATAATGCATAGAATTAGCGTCGTGGCTCTGAGGGAAAAAAGAAGAACAACATAAGGATATTTTTGTGACCAAAATAAGCAATTTTGGGACATATTAATGGAACCTAGTCCAATATTGAATATGGTTTAATTCTAGTAATAGTAGTAGTATATTACTCGTTTTACTCATTAGGGAGTCGTCTGTCACTAAACTACTCTAACAGGAAAAGAGCCGCAATTACCACAGAGCGGTCGAGCGTTTGACCGTACCATCAATGCAGGTGACTGAGGCGCAAGAGGCATCACCAGTCCTGTGACACCGTATCATATTTCTCACGTTGAGTTGACATAAATTGGACTAGAATACCAGTTATTTGCCGGCCAATTATGAGCTGATGCCTCAGACTAAGCCCCGGTAGAAAAAACCCTGCAAAGGTCAAATTGTTTGGCGTCGTTTCTGTAGGAAAATGACATGGCAGCTCTACTGACGACTGCACAGCCGTTTTGATGTCATATATCCAGTACATACAGTACATACAGTACATACAGTATATGGAGTACATACAGTACATACAGTACATGCAGTATATGGAGTACATACAGTTTATGCACGACATGCTGAATGTGCAGTACATACAGTACATACAGTGCATACAGTATATGCAGTACATACAGTATATGGAGTACATACAGTACATGGAGTACATACAGTACATAAAGTATATGCAGTACATGCAGTATATGGAGTACATACAGTACATACAGTATATGGAGTACATACAGTACATACAGTACATACAGTACCAGTCAAACTTTTGGGCTGGTTTTGTCTACTAATTAAAGGGTGAATGAGCTGTTCTTGTACAGACAGAACAACGGTCCAAAGCTGTCGGGCTGTTCAGTGACACCAGCTCCACCTCGTCACAACGCACCTCGCAGCCTCAAACGCATCGAGGCGGAAGGAAAGAGATTCCACAAATTCACTTTCAACGAGGGCCACGTGTCAATGAAGCATTCCGGGCCGAAGACCCGATGGAGCCGCTGGAGAGAATGTCCCGAGCGTGCGCAGCTGGCATCCGGGTGGAGGTGGCAACCCGGAAGAACGGAGCATGTGCTGCAAAATACATTGAAATGAGTTGGTGAGTACGTGGTGACATACTGTACGTGTTCTTTGTACTTCGATGTCTTCACCGTCCTTCTACAAGCCGTGAACGAGGAGACGCCTCCAGAGCTTTGACAGGAGCCGTCCTGTGGAGGGATCCTGGGTCCGGGCTGAAGCCTCGTCTCCCGCAGACAGACATCACACCTGGAGGCCGGAGGCGGAGGGAAGCGTCGCTGGCTTTTCCTCTCGGAGCGTCGGCCACGGGCGCGTCCCGGGATCATTAGATCATGAGGGGGAGCGGCGTCGGCCATCGATCGGGGAGACAAGATTCTAGGTCATCATTGATTAGCAGACACAGGCCTCTGAGCGTCGTTGTTTCTATTTTGTATTTTTATCTTCAGACCGGTCGATGGCAGACCTCCTGTGAGGCGCCCCCCGCCCCCCACCACACGCCCCGTCTCCCCCCGTTCCTCCCCCATCACCTTCCCTGTTCCTCCTCCGTCACCTTCCCCGTTCCTCCCCCGTCACCTTCCCTGTTCCTCCTCCGTCACCTTCCCCGTTCCTCCCCCGTCACCTTCCCTGTTCCTCCTCCGTCACCTTCCCCGTTCCTCCCCCGTCACCTACCCTGTTCCTCCTCCGTCACCTTCCCCGTTCCTCCCCGTTAGAGCCACTGTAGCTCAGCGCCGGCCACAAGGTTGCACCCATGTTGAGAATCAATGGCAGATGGAAATGTCAGCTTCCACGTGAATCGATGTCCAAACCTCCTCCTCCTCCTCCTCCTCCTCCTCCTCCTCTTTTACCTCCTCCTCCTCCTCCTCCTCCTCCTCCTCCTCCTCCTCTACCTGCTCCTCCTCCTCCTCTACCTCTACCTGCTCCTCCTCCTCCTCCTCCTCTACCTCCTCCCCCTCCTCCTCCTCCTCCTCCTCCGCTACCTCCTCCTCCTCCTCTACCTCCTCCTCCTCCTCCTCCTCCTCCTCCTCCCTCCTCCTCCTCCTCTACCTGCTCCTCCTCCTCCACCTCCTCCTCCTCCTCCTCTTTGTCTTTTTACAATTCAGTCTTTTCATTTATTCATCTTTTGGGCTGGTAACTGGATGTTTTTCATATGCACCTCCCTCCCTCCCTCTCTCTGCTGCATTCTTCATATTGATCCGCTGCTGGAACACTGAGTCGCCTGGATTGTGATTATTGAAGCGGTTCCTGGCTGCACAAACACTTATCTCCCATAATAATAATAATAACAACAATAACAATTCTCTATAACATCGAGTGCCCGGAATCAATATGGTAACGATTTTTTGCCAAGGCGAGAGACACAGGTGTTGGTGTTGGTGTTGTTGTTGTTGTTGTTGTTGTTGTTGTCGTCGTTGTTGATAAAGATGAACTTCTTCACGGGTCACCGGGTCCATTTTTATATTTTTTATTATTATTATTATTTTTCTACGATAATCCAAACTGAGGGAGGTTCACATTTCTAAGATCATTTCTGATAGACAGATTTCTTTTTTCATCTTAATAAAAACTAAAATCTGAAACCTTATTTGATATCAGAGGGTGTAAACTATTATTTAATTACCTTTTTTTGTTTTTATTCTCTGTTGGTACAAATAAGCATACAATTGACATTATTTTATTTCTACCACGACCTCTACTGAAACAAAACATACAGTATAAGATAAGATAAATAAGATAAATAAGAAAATAAAAGATAAGATATGAAAGGATTTTCTAGGTGAAAGAAAATTGTTACTGCAGCAAAAGTTGACAGCAGTTCAAAAGTATTATACATATAAAAATATATATTAAAATATAATAGTATAATATGCTGTATAATTATATACATATATATATTACATACATATATTACACATATATACACTATATATATATATATATATATATATATATATATATATATATATATATATATATATATATATATAATTTATATACTGTATATATGTGTAATATATGTTATATGTAGTGATAGTACGAGTATGCTGTATAGTAGATATGTGTATAGTAATATTGTATAAATATCTATGTATGGCTATCTAAAGTAATAGCAATACCATGCAATGCAAGCACAACTGTGAGACAAAAACATGGGCAACACGGCTCCGTTTTGACCGGCTCGTTTCTTTCCATCCAGACCGCCCACGCAGATGAGTTGCCGCTCGGTGAGTCACCGCCTTCCCACCGTAAATCACAAGCCATATTTCATTTATTCCGAAGCTAGAAGCTCTTGTTAATTTGTGTTTTGTGTCTGAGAGGAAAAGGCTGAAATCCAACAAATAGTAGTAACCGTCCAGTCCAGCAGCGGCTTAAAGTGGAAATCCATGAGATTGTCTGTTTTGGGTGAGATTACACGAGAAAGCAGGACACTCCAGACCAGTCACTTGCGGTGGTAAAACTTTATGTTATTTTTCTGAATGTTCATCCATGTCGACAGTTTACTGATTACAATGAGCTTCGCTGTCTTAGCAAAGTCAGCGCAGCAGCGTTTCATTTCTTTGCATTTTTGGCAGGAAAGGCGGACCCCACCACCAACATGGAAACGGCATATAGAGGAAAGTATCAAATATGGGATTTTTTCAATAAAAGAATCTTACGGATTACCTCTTTACGGCTAAAAAAAACCTTACTGCGGCTGTACAACCTAACCTATATACACACACTGACACACCTATACACACTGATCAGCCATAACATTAAAAGCACCACCAATAACACTAATACAGTGTAGCTCCCCCTCGTGTCCCCAAAACAGCTGGGAGGTGGAGGCAGTGACTCCACCAGACTCTGAAGGTGTCCTGTGGTATCTGGCGCCAAGACGTTAGCAGCAGATCCTTTAAGTCCTGGAAGGTGGAGGTGGGGCCCCCATGGATCAGGCTTGTTTTTCCAGCACATCCGACAGATGCTCCATCGGATCAGACCCTCATCAGACCTCCACCTTCTTCCATTGCTCCATGCTCCAGTTGTGACGCTCACATGTCCATTGTAGGTGCATTCAGGGCTGGACAGGGGTCAGCATGGACACTGTGAGCTCCCATACGCAGCAAGCTGCCATGCACTGTGTTCTACACCTTTCTACCAGAGCAACATTCACTGTTTCAACACTTTGTGCTGCAGTAGTTCTTCTGTGGCATCGAACCAGACGGACTAGACTTCACTCCCCACGTGCATCAATGAGCCTTGGGCCCCGTGACCCTGTGGCCGGTTCACGGTCGTCCTTCCTTGGACACTTTTGGTAGTAACCACTGCAGAGCGGGAACAGCTACAAGACCTGTGCTTGTGGAGATGCTCTGACCCAGTCGTCCAGCATCACAATGTGCTCCTTGTCAAAGTGGCTCAGATCCTTACGCTGCTTCAACACATCAACAACTCACTCTTCACCTGCTGCCTCATATATATATATATATATCATATATAACACTATATATATATATATATATATATATATATATATATAACACTATATATATAATAATCATATATTACACTATATATAATAATAATATATAACACTTTATATATAATAATCGTATAGATCAGTATATATATAAAATAATAATATATAACAGTATATATTTAATAATATTATATAACAGAATATATATCATAATAATAATGATAATAATAATGTAAAACTGTATATATAATAATAATATAAAACAGTATATATATAATAATAATATATAACAGTATATATATAATAATAGTATATAACAGAATATAATAATAATCATCCGTTCCAGCCCCCAGAAAACCACGGCAATTTTTTTGTAACATGTTTTTAAATAAGAAAAATGTATTTATAAATCACAAATATTGTATAAAAACATAATAAAACATAATAAAAGAGAATGTCGAAGAGAATGGCTCATGTTTTTCTGTGATGTCATGCTTTAATTCAGTCGACATCATTCGCTTCCTCTTCTCAGCACTTACTTTATTAGGACCCAGGTTAGGAAAAAAGAAATTGGCAAAATAACTGCACAGAAAGCACAAAACACAAAAGAGAAGCTTCCACGCTCAGGTCACCACGTGAAGTGAGGGAGTGAGACGCGGGGCGTGGCCGTGTTCGCTGGCGAACGCACCTGAAGCTCGCTTCTCATAACTCACAGTTTTTCTCGCAAATCAATACAAACAATCTGCAGAACGACGGCTCATAACTCTGAAAACTCCTATGTTAGTGCGCTCGTAACTCAAGGTACCTCTGTACTTATAATTCTATATTCATGACTATTTCTGTTGTGTATATTTCTGCTATTTGCGTATATTTAGAAATGTTTCTTTTTCTTTTTCTTTTCTATTTTATTGTATTTATTTTTTATTTTTTCACACTGTTAAGCTTTGGACGCCACGTCGGCTCCTGTGCTGGCGTGGGAGGAGGAGGAGTTGGGCGGTGTGATCTCAGGTGCTGGGGCAGTAACAGGTGATTATAGAGACACATATAGACATGGACCCCGCCCCCACACGCAGCCGCTCAACACGTGCACGTGTCAGGTCCAGGTCCGGGGCGGCCGGTCCTCCGCCGAGCCCAGCTGCAGACATTGATCCGTAACACCCCGGCCCTTCCCTCGCTCATTAGCAGCATTACCCGGAGCGCCGCGTGGCCCCGGGGGCAACCAGGGGCCGAGCGGCAACCAGAGGCAACCAGGGGTTGATCGAAAACCGACATGACATGAGGTAACGAAGCAGGTTTGCAGGCGGGGGGGCGGGTGAGAGGAAATCACTCTGTTGTTTGCTCAAAGGAGGGTGTTCACAAGGGCAAGGGATGCAAGATTCGCAAACGATTCGGTCATAGCGAACTCAAATCTTTTCAGCGACTCGGCAGTCCGGAGTCACTCCGGCAAAAGAGTTGTTCATTCGTGACTCGGTAACTGCAGCGAGTTGCTCAGGCTGAACCGGGACTCGAATATCCAACGAAAAGAGTCGAGAGCTCCGCGCCGAGAGTCGCGCATGCCTCTGAACCGGCTCGCCAGCGAGCTCCGTCAGGATCAGAAGCTACATGTTAAAAAGGTGGTTCAGGGGAAGGAAATGTGAGTGATTCACTCTTTGCATCCTTCCAAAATAAATCATTTTGGCAGAGTGAAATGATTCTTATGAGAATGATTCTTATTCCACTCTCGACTTGGAGCCGGACGAACCGACTCTTCTGACTCGTTACACGACTGAACCGAAGTCGCGTTGAGAAGTTTGACTCTTTTCCGAGTTTCATCTCTTCACGAGTGACTCAGTGAAAAGATACATTACATTTTTCCGGTTCTTCATTCGCCTGATTCCGTTGGTGTAACTACGGATGAATGAGCGACAGAAGATTCGGCCCTGAGTTGGGGACGGAACGCAGCAGTTACAGGGTCGCCAACGAACGACTCCAGACTCACAAATCGTTGAAAAGATTTGTTTGCTGCGACCGGATCGTTCGTGAGTCTTGCATCAGTAAATCCAACGAATGAAGAGCCAGAAAAATGGAAACGCATCGAGTGTCATTGCTCCTGGGGACGGTGAGAGGACATTTGCGTACAAAACAAAAAAATATATATATCATAGAAACATATATTTTCCTTTCCTGTTCCCCGGTGTTTATGTGTCGCTTTGTGACAGGAAACGTTGGCGTTGTGCATAATGCGAGAAGCCGCTTTCAAAAGGAATTTGTCTTTTCCTGTTTGAGTTTGGCGGCTGAAAGGGAGGATTGGGCTCCAGATGCCAGATGTGCCCTCCTGGCGGCTTCCTCACTTCCCTCCTTTTCATATTTTCATATTGTCACATTTGAGCGGTGGCGTCTGGTCTTCTCTTTCCGCGCTTCGTTCCCTCCGATCCAAACGAGCGCCTGTGAAGCGCTTCCAGGGCGGACGCTCGGTGACAGGGTCGAAGGTCAGGCGACGCCCGCGTAAACAAGCTCGTGGGAACAGCGTGTGTGGTGATCACACCGTGTCGTTTGGTTTGAAATGTGAAAATAAAGATAAAAAAGGAAAGGAGAACGCGTTCGCTTTACACAAGCGCTTTGCTGCGTGAAGCGTGATTCATTCGACAAAACACCAAACGAAAAGCCCCGAACCAAAGAAGACGTCACGTGTTAGTTATGACATTTTTTACTGTGATCACAGAAAAATAACAAAGTAAAAGCAGGTAATGACTTTAGTTTAGGGCGACACTACATTTCAAAACAAATATCTGCACTTTGTATTTATTTCTTTATTTCTTTATTCATTATTACATTAATATTATGTATTTATGTTATTTATTTGTTTGGATCATTCATTGATTGGGTGAGTTACTTATTGTTTATTTTAGTATTTGACTTTGTTATATTTAGATTTAACAGACAGTAGACCACATTTAGCTTTTACTATGACACCAAATATACAATTTTCTTTATTGTAAATGATATTCACAATCTGCATGAAGAACTATAGACTTTCTATTATAGATATGACAACTATTTACATATTTACATACAGTACATTTAAAAGCCAAAACGTATGCATTTTTACTAAAGGGGAAATGTCAATGTAGTATTTGTACTGTTACTCAATTTAAAAAGTCCTTTTGCTGCCTTGCTGGCCCTGAACAGCACCAGTGTTAAAATGTATTATTATTATTATTATTATTATTATTATTATTACTATTATTATTATTGTTATTATTATTATTATTATTATTATTATTATTATTTTTGTTATTAATAATAATAATGTATTTATTTATTTATTCAACTCCACATCTCTCATAACGACCTTGCTCTATTTATACAGAACAGTCATTGCTTCCCAATATAGCACTCGTTACCCGCTACTGTTTTGACGTTCCGAAAAGAAAGAAAATAAAATAAATAAAAAGAAAATAAAGAATCAAAAATAAAAGAAAGAAAAGAAAAGAAATGAAAAGAAAAGAAAGAATAACATTTTTAAAAAGCAGGGAAAAGGAAAAAGGAAAGACAAGGAAACGCTGCGGAGAAGTCACTGCTGCTTCAAACAAAAAGATTTAGACAAAGAGAGAACATATGATATAAATAAGACGCCTATTTTGGGAGCTTTTTCCTCTTCCTCTTCCTCTTCCTCACATCTTCATCCTCATCTTCATCTTCAACACAAATCACCGTTTGAGCGTCGGAGGCAGCGAGTGACGGATTTTAGAGACAAGACGAAGCGTCGCAGCGTTTTTACGCTTGTTTGTGTTTGTTCCCGGGGAGCTCCGCTGCTCTGTGGGCCATCAAATAAAGCACACACACACACACACACACACACACACACACACACTCACACACACACACACACACACACACACACACACACACACACACACACACACACACACACACACTCACACACACACACACACACACACACACACACACACACACACACACACACACACTCACACACACACACACACACACACACACACACTCACACACACACACACACACACACACACACACACACACACACACACACACACACACACACACACACACACACACACACACTCACACACTCACACACTCACACACACACACTCACACACACACACACTCACACACTCACACACTCGCTGATGTGAACATTTATATTTCTAAAAGTTGACGTCCTCCTTGCAAAACTTTTCTTTCTCTGGTGTTTGTTTATTTTTCATTATTTTAGTCCCAGAACGGAACAGCAAGTTCCCTCAGCTGCTTCAGCTGCTTCAGCTGCTTCAGCTGCTTCAGCTGCTTCGTCTTTTAGTCTCTGAGTCATTTAGTCATTTAGTCTCTTAGTCTCTTAGTCTCTTAGTCATTGAGTCTTTTAGTCTCTTAGTCTTTTAGTCTCTTAGTCTTTTAGTCTTTTAGTCTCTTAGTCTTTTAGTCTCTTAGTCTTTTAGTCTCTTAGTCTCTTAGTCTTTTAGTCTCTTAGTCATTTAGTCTCTTAGTCTTTTAGTCTCTGAGTCATTGAGTCTCTGAGTCATTGAGTCTTTTAGTCTCTTAGTCTTTTAGTCTCTGAGTCATTGAGTCTCTGAGTCATTGAGTCTTTTAGTCTCTTAGTCTTTTAGTCTCTGAGTCATTGAGTCTTTTAGTCTCTTAGTCATTTAGTCATTTAGTCATTTAGTCTCTTAGTCTTTTAGTCTCTTAGTCTTTTAGTCTCTGAGTCTTTTAGTCTCTGAGTCATTGAGTCTTTTAGTCTCTTAGTCTTTTAGTCTCTTAGTCTCTTAGTCATTTAGTCTTTTAGTCTCTTAGTCTTTTAGTCTCTTAGTCATTTAGTCATTTAGTCTCTTAGTCTTTTAGTCTCTTAGTCATTTAGTCTCTTAGTCTTTTAGTCTCTTAGTCTTTTAGTCTCTGAGTCTTTTAGTCTCTTAGTCTTTTAGTCTCTTAGTCTTTTAGTCTTTTAGTCTTTTAGTCTCTTAGTCTTTTAGTCTCTGAGTCATTTAGTCTCTGAGTCATTTAGTCTCTTGGTCATTTAGTCTCTTAGTCTCTTAGTCTCTTAGTCATTTAGTCATTTAGTCATTTAGTCATTTAGTCTCTGAGTCATTTAGTCTCTGAGTCATTTAGTCTCTGAGTCATTTAGTCTCTTAGTCTCTTAGTCTCTTAGTCTCTTAGTCTTTTAGTCTCTTAGTCTTTTAGTCTCTTAGTCTTTTAGTCTCTGAGTCATTTAGTCTCTTAGTTTTTTAATCTTTTAGTCTCTGTGTCATTTAGTCTCTTAGTCTCTTAGTCTCCTGGTCATTTAGTCTTTTAGTCTTTTAGTCTTTTAGTCTCTTGGTCTCTTGGTCTCTTAGTCTCTTAGTCTCTTGGTCATTTAGTCTTTTAGTCTTTTAGTCTCTTAGCCTCTTAGTCTTTTAGTATTTTAGCCCCTTTTTGTCTTTTAATCTCTTTAGTGTTTTAGTATTTTGGTCTGTTTTAGTCTTTTAGTCTTTTGGTCTTGTTGTCTCTTTTAGTCTTTTAGTCTCTTTAAGTCTTTCAGTATTTTAGTCTTTCTGTCTCTTTTAGTCTTTTGGTCTTTTAGTTTTTTGGTCTTTAAGTTTATATTAGTCTTTTGGTCTTTTGATCTTTTAGTTTTTTAGTCTCTTTCAGTATTTTTTTGTCTCTTTTAGTCGTTTAGTGTTGTCGTCTTGTTTGGACACGTGTGTAGGAGAGATGAGAGTTACATTGGGAGAAGGAGGCTGAGGAGCTGAGGATGGAGCTGCCAGGCAAGAGAAAAAGAGGAAGCCAAAGAGAAGCTTTATGGAGGAGCTGAGGGAGGACATGCAGGCGGGTGGTGTAAGGGAGGAAGATGCGCAGAACACAAGGTGTTGGAGGCAGATGATCTGCTGTGCTTTGTCCTTTATGGGAGCAGCCAGAAGAGAAAGAAGAAGAAGTCTTTTTGTCTTATATAACACTATATAAATAATAATAATATATAACAGTATATATATATATATATGATATATATATAACAGTATATATATAATAATAATATATAAGAGCATATATATAATAATAATATATAACAGTGAATATATATATATAACATATAACAGTATATATATATATAATAATAATATATAACAGTATATATATAACAATAATATATAACAGTATATATAAAATAATTATAATATATCCCACCCCTTGACAGGTGCCATTGGAACCAGATGATCCATGTTATTCACTTCACCTGTCACTGCTTTAACGTTGTGGCTGATGGCTGTATTTCCCTGTACATCAGCGTTAGGGTTAAAGTACTTGTGTACACTACGCTGACACAGGGCACAACAGTCCTTCAAACTGCGAATAAAGGTTTGTCCTCCATCTCATCCGCCTTTCCTATCTCTCTTACCCTATCGTAATTGGTGTGTGTGTGTGTGTGTGTGTGTGTGAGTCCTCCACCAGAGTATTTAAAGAATTTAGACCCTTATTTGCTCATTACTGCTCTTTGATTACATCCATCCACTGCCTCTCCTGCAAGCTCTGTCCTAGGCCCCTCCCTCCCTCCCTCTCCCCCCTCTCTCTCCCCCCTCTCTCTCTCTGTCTCTCTCTCTCTTTCTCTTTCTCTCTCCCTCTCGAATAGATTCACGTGTTTTGAAGCGTCCATGACAGTTTCAGGCCATCAGACCCTGACCCTGAATCCGAAAAAGCATCCATCAGTGGGATCCCGCCCCCGGTGGCCGTACGATCACTCCGGGGGCCACGGCCAAGGTTCCTGGGGGACGGTGTAGCCAGCGGCGATCCGGGCCAAGACGTCCTCTTCCGTGCGCCCGTCATTGTTTACAATCTGAGGAGCAGCTACAGACGCCCGGATGGAGTCGGAGTTGAGAGATGTCGTTTACGACTGGATCCTTTCACAAGAAGTAAGTAGTACATTAAAAAACAAAAGCAAATAAAAAGCTAGATGGTGTCAGAGCGCTGCTCCGCCTCTTTTACCCTCCACACGGACTGTACACAACCACGGGCGTAGGCAAGAGGACGTCTCGGCCCGGAACCCAAGAATATTAGTCCTTGCCCCCAGAGCCTATCGCCGTCAGGCCGACAGACTCTGGCTTCTGAGATTGCTGCCGGATGAACTGTGTCGGAGTTTCGCATCCCATAATATGTCAGGGAAAATGGGAGAGCCTGTTTTTTCCATAGCAACAGCAACAACAAGGGTAGTTTGCTTAGCTGGACATTTACCATGTTCCATGAATGATTTTTAAACTGCCTTAATATGCACTCTATTCACTTTCATAAAACTGTATTATTATTATGATCATTATTATTATTATTATTATTATTATTATTATTATATAAAAAGTGATTATTGATAGTGAACATGGTCACATTCAACGGTAACATTCCTAATGTCATTGTTTTATTTTTACTAACGACTTATTTATTTTGTTTTAACTCAAATTCCATTAAAAAAAACAACTTGCGACCCTTTCTTCCGCTTGTAGCGTCGAACCCAAACATGTCGATGAGTTGGGGGTGGAGCTTATCACAGATGGGGCAGAGCTCATCACAGGGCGTCAAACATTTTCACGTGAGGGATGTGACTCTCCGTAGGAACGAATGGACTTTTGGTTCATTGTTGCTGTTTGTTGGATTGGGTGTAAAGCCATCGGGTTTACACCCAGTTACAAGCAGTTACTTCCAGCGACGGAGCCGTGCCACGTTTACCTTTCTGATTCCGAGACTCAAACCTTGAGAATCTGACAATACTGATTTGTTGTTTTCCTAAAAAACTGCTGTCGAATCATTCACGTTAAGGGGAAAAATAATTATCAAATATAATGAAAAGGTTGGAGGCGTAGTGGCCCCTAGAGGCCACTTAGGAGGCATCGAACTGGAAATGGGACGAGGCCCAAGGAAACATCTGAGGGAGCAACGACAGGACGGGTTTCAACCTTTTCCTTTGTTTCCTTTTTCCAGGTGTTTGTTTGTTCGTGGCTCGATCGACCCTTTCAAACTCAACGGAGTTAGAATTAGACTGGACCCAGATCGACACATCGACAACGTAGGCGATGAAAGGTCAACGAGTTGAGCCTCCATACTGGTGTATTTAAAAAAAAAGATGCCCCAAATGTTTGAAATGAGCTTGTGTTATTCATGAGCTTTGATCAGAGCGTCCAACGTCTAAAAGAAGCCAGCGCGTGGACACGCCCTCGCAGGGCCCCAACATGAACGCTGAGGTTCATTCATTTCAAAGTGTTCGGGTGGTGTTAGCGGCTGCATCGCTAACCCCCGTCCAGAGTTCTATACCTTGGATTCTTTTCAGTGTTTCTTGCGATCACAAAGCCCAGTATTTAATCCACTCTGCTGCTTTCAGAACATCCCATCACAACAAAGCTCTTTAGGCTTTAAAAAGATCTTCTTAGTTTCACCCCGTAATGGGATTATCTTATCTCTCAATCTGACAACAACATGATCACAATGTCGCTTTGTTTGGTTGGGGCCGTGTTTGTTTTTCTGTTTTTTTACAGACAGCAGACATGAGAATACTCCAAAAACCTTGTTGACCTTTAAAAAAACAGTTTCCTCAAACATAATAAGAAATGCACCGTGGGCCAAACATGGCTGGATACAAGCAGGTTCCCTGAGCTCCCCCTGCTCCTTGTCCTGCAGCGTTGTGCTCATTCATTCCATTGAAACTGAATGTCACCATTGGATGGTTTTGCTGATTAACTTCTACTTATCAACTAAAGTTGAATAGAAAGACGTCTGCTCCACCTGGGAGCCAGGACTACAGGTGTTCTAATCCTTTTTCCGTAAAGTGACTTTTACTTGTACTTTTAATCAATTTCATCAATACAATTATAATTACTAGTTGGATTACTTGGCTGTTAACGTGTTTTTTACTTGTATTCAAATACTTTCAATTACCGGTTCCACCTGTGGCAGTTTCCCAGACGTTTAACTGAGGATGCTGACGATAGAACTCCCCCTTTGTTAGCGCGCTCGTTTGCTTGTCCCTTGGTTCCTTCGGCTTGTTGGTTCGTCCGTTGGTGTGTTGGTTAGTTGATTACTGGGTTGGTTGGTTGGTTGATTAGTTGGTTATTTGATTACTGGGTTGGTTGGTTGGTTGATTAGTTGGTTGATTACTTGGTTGGTTGGTTGGTTGGTTGGTTGATTAGTTGGTTAGTTGATTACTTGGTTGGTTGGTTGGTTGATTACTTGGTTAGTTGATTACTTGGTTGGTTGGTTGGTTGGTTGATTAGTTGGTTGGTTGATTACTTGGTTGGTTGGTTGGTTGATTAGTTGGTTGGTTGGTTGGTTGGTTGATTAGTTGGTTGGTTGATTACTTGGTTGGTTGGTTGGTTACTTGGTTGGTTGATTAGTTGGTTGGTTGGTTCTCGCATTTCCTTGTTCGTTCGCTCATTTGTTCGTTCATTCATCCGTTTGTTGGTTGGTTCCTTCGGCTTGTCGGTTGGTTTGTCAGTTGATTAGTTGATTAGTTGGTTTGTTGGTTTGTTGGTTGGTTTCGTTTGTTCGTTCAAACCCGGGTCTCCAGACCACACGTGTCCTCCTACTCCTCCTCTTCTGTGTGTGTTTCACTGCAGGAATGTGAAGTTGTCAGATAAAGAGCGTGTGAAAAGTGTGATTAGCGTCTCGCGTCATTAGCATGGACTGCCGTGTGTGTGTGTGTGTGTGTGTGTGTGTGTGTGCCTGACATTTGAGAGCGACAAGAGCTCGGAGCCACAACTGACACTGATAATGTCCCCGGGGTTGGGGAGTGGATTTGCGGGTTGGGGGTGGGGGGGGGGGCTCCAATCAGAAAAACCCACCAATTTTATTTATTTCCTTCTCATTAATCCCACAGTGGAGGTGGCAGCTGCGTGGCCACAGATTGCCACGGACACCGTATCTTGTATTTCCTTTTTCCCTTTTCTGCTATCACGGCCTGACACCTTGTATCACAGAGTGTGACGTTGGGCGGCGTCTCAATTTGTATTCTGACGCCGTGTGAAGCGTGTGAATGCCAGGGCAACGTATGCACACGTTTTACATTAAAAAGGAGAACCATCACAATCAACAATCACAGGGGGAAGCTGGGATGCACTTCCTGGCCGTCCAGCTTGGACGACGGCGGTTGGAGGAGTTGACCCTAATTGAGCAGAAAACCGTAAAAGCAGAGCCACCTGAGCGCCCTGGAGTCGTATCCCATCCCTCCTTCTACAAGAAGCGTGAGCAGTGCCTCGTTTTTGGATCCTGGAGCTCGTGCCTCACTTTAAAATTCCAATGAGGCTCCGCTCCGGGATCCGGGATCCGGGTTGGGGGCGGATTGAAGAGCGCCCAGGGACCTGGAGAAGAGCCGGCACTGGGTTCTCCTTCTTCTTCTTGATCTTTATGCCTCTTCCCCCAAAACCTCCATCCCAGAGGACGAAGGAAGAGGGTCACCATGAGAATCACTCATGCGTTCATAGATTCATACTTGTTTTATGCCGCTTTTTCCACCGCATGACACGGCTCAACTCCACTCTACCGCACTCGCTCTTGGTACCAGGTACTTTGTTTTCCACTGCAGAGTGGGTTTATTGTGCAGGATGTCCCATGATGACGCCACGTTGGCCGTGATGATTCTCTCTGACCGATCGGTAGTCTGCAGTGTTTTTACGTCACCTTTTGGCATCGCCTCGCTCGGAACCGCGACGGAAGTGATACCAAAAAAAGTACCGGGTATCAGGTATTACCCACAAGCTTTGCCGGGCGTAAAAGCAAAAGAAGCGAGTAGAGTCGATTTGAGCCGGTACCATGCGGTGGAAAAGCGGCTTCATGTTTCTATTTGAGCTTTGGTGAAACATCTCCAGCGCTGGGCCGAGAATCTGAGCTCTCCATCTACTGGTGTTTTTTTTCCTCGTCCTTAATGAAAAATGCATCGGCCGCTCTTTGCTCTCCATTCATTTTGTGATTTACCAGGAATTCCATTGTCGGGGGCGAATCTAATGGCGATCTGGCTGCCGGCCACCGCGCCCGCAATTCAATCTGATTTAGCAGCTGAGAGGGAAGTTTGCATACTGATGTTGAGGTTGAGGGATATCGGAGCTACTGAGGCACTTCTGGAGAGATAAACGGCCACCTCTTTATCTCCGCTCTGCAATAACAGTTGTTCTCCAAGTTCATTTCAGAGAATTAACTCAAATCTATCAAATAAAGACAGAATTCATTTTTGACCACAAATGCTTCATTTGTCACATTATTTTTGATGCATGTCCAAGTTATAGTCCCGATGCTCTGCTCCATGTGCCATCACTTTTCGCAAAAATACCCCCCATAATCACATGACTTTGCTTTGGATGATCTCCAACACGTCGCTTCAACACATCAATTCTGAAGATATTCACATTTTAGACAATAAATCCAGCGTCGTTCCCCCACACAGGATGCTATTAATTGGTATATAATCATTTGGAGAAATAATCTCCCTTCTCAAGGACGAGCAACGCAAAAAAAAAGTCCAAAAGATCCTCCTCCTTTCCTCGTACTTTACTCCTCAGCAGAATCTCCTCCCAAAATGCCCTAATCGCACCCAGTCAGCGAGGCGCTCAGGAAATAATCCCGATCGTGATTTACTTTTCGAATCCAAGGTCGTTCGGCAGCGTCTCCTCACGCAAAGGCTTCAGCGCTCCACGTTGAGCTCCGTAAGTAGAGCAGCATTTTGATATAATCCCTCTACATGAACTGACCCCACCTCTGGGTAACAGGGTTAAAATGCACAGACAGGGTGAGAGAGTCCTGGTTAAAGCTCAATCAACAAAGAGCTTTGTGTGAAACAACGTGAAGAGGTGGTTCTGTGCAAAGCAGCTGTGACCTGTACTTTTTGCATCTGGTGGTTCGTTGATAATCTCGCCTGAACCCAACGCAGGCGCATTCATATCTTTGTCGATTAATATGAATAATATTATTCTCTTTAAATAAAGTCTGAAGAAACGGTAAATGTCAAACAATGGATGGAATTTTATATTGTGTGACGTCTTTGTATCCACAACTTTATTACAAATCCAGTCATAGCGGATATTTCCATCAATATGTTGATGAAATGGTGGATTCCTCATGTGAGGAGTAGAGTAGAGTGGAGGTAAAGTAGAGTGCAGGTAGAGTGGAGGTAGAGTAGAGTGGACGTAGAGTGGAGGTAGAGTAGAGTGGAGGTAAAGTAGAGTGCAGGTAGAGTGGAGGTAGAGTAGAGTGGAGGTAAAGTAGAGTGCAGGTAGAGTGGAGGTAGAGTGGAGGTAGAGAGGAGTGGAGTGGAGTGGAGTGGAGGTAGACTGGAGGTAGAGTAGAGTGGAGGTAAAGTAGAGTGGAAGTAGAGTGGAGGTAGAGTGGAGGTAGGGTAGAGTGGAGGTAGAGTGGAGGTAGAGAGGAGTGGAGTGGAGTGGAGGTAGACTGGAGGTAGAGTAGAGTGGAGGTAAAGTAGAGTGGAAGTAGAGTGGAGGTAGAGCGGAGGTAGAGTAAAGGTAGAGTAGGGTGGAGGTAGAGTGGAGGTAGAGTGGGGATAGAGTGGAGCTAGAGTAGAATGGAGGTAGAGTGGAGGTAGAGTAGAGTGGAGGTAGAGTAGAGTGGAAGTAGAGTGGAGGTAGAGTGGAGGTAGAGCGGAGGTAGAGAGGAGTGGAGGTAGAGAGGAGTGGAGGTAGAGAGGAGGTAGAGCGGAGGTAGAGTAAAGGTAGAGTAGGGTGGAGATAGAGTGGAGCTAGAGTAGAGTGGGGATAGAGTGGAGCTAGAGTAGAATGGAGGTAGAGTGGAGGTAGAGTAGAGTGGAGGTAGAGTGGGGGTAGAGTAGAGGTAGAGTAGAGTGGAGGTAGAGGTGAGGTAGAGTAAAGGTAGAGCAGGGTGGAGATAGAGTGGGGGTAGAGTGGAGGTAGAGTGGAGGTAGAGCAGAGTGGAGGTAGAGTAGAGTGGAGGTAGGGTGGAGGTAGAGTAGGTGGAGGTAGAGTGGAGGTAGAGCAGAGTGGAGGTAGAGTAGAGTGGAGGTAGGGTGGAGGTAGAGTAGAGTGGAGATAGAGTGGAGGTAGAGTGGAGATAGAGTGGAGGTACAGCAGAGTGGAGGTAGAGTAGAGTGGAGGTAGGGTGGAGGTAGAGTAGAGTGGAGGTAGAGTGGGGGTAGAGTGGAGGTAGAGTGGAGGTAGAGTGGGGGTAGAGTGGAGGTAGAGTGGGGGTAGGGTGGAGGTAGAGTAGAGTGGAGGTAGAGTGGGGGTAGAGTGGAGGTAGAGTGGGGGTAGAGTGGAGGTAGAGTGGTGCGCCCACAACAGCCAGTGGATTTTGAGCCGACACGCCCACAGACACCAGGGGCACGCCGGCGGGGCCACCCGAGCAGAAGGAGGTGGAGCGGAGTGGGCGTAGAAGGAGGTAGAGTGGAGCGGAGGTAGAGTAGACAGCGGAGGAGAGGGAGGTGGAGTAGAGGTGGAGGGGGGCAGGGTGAAGGGAGGAAGGCTAGGGTTGATGTAGAGTACAGGTTGAGTGGATGGAGGTAGAATGGGTGTCGATGGAAGGTGGATTGATTGGTGCAGTAGTGATTGGAGCGGTGAGTGGAGGAGAGCAGGTGGAGGCAGGTGGAGTCTTAACAGCATCGTTTTCCTGCATTCATTCTCGGTTTGGACTCGAGAACCTGATAACCAACTTGAAGTTTTGGCCTCCAAAAAAAACAACAATCCTGCAAAGACCTCATGAGCGTCCCTCATGTCGGCGGCGCCGCGGCCCAGACGCAGCAGCTGCAGCGCTCAGCACCGCGCGGGATTTTTAGCCTTGTTTGTCTGTGGACTGCGAGGTCCAGCTTCCTCAAAACGCTTGACTGCGCAACGGCAACAGAATTTTGGGCAGAGTGCATGTGCATGTGCATGTGCATGTGCATGTGCATGTGCATGTGCATGTTTGCTTCTTGTCACCGGGTTATGGTTTTTAGACCGAAAATGAACTTCCTACTGAATTGAACCGGCTCTGTTTTAGTGTTTTTTTTCCCTCTCGATGAGATTAAAAATGTCGCTGGGGCAGCGCAGAGCTCTGAGGATGTAAACAGCGGAAGCTAATTCATCACTTCAGAGATGGAGGCGGCTTCTTTTGTTTCCTTTTGTTTTTTTAATACACTCTCCATTTAGAGGCTGTTTTCTCCCTGTTTTACGACGGCAGAAAAAAAACCAGAGCAACGTTTAGATCTTATCCTCTAAGTACACAACGCAGACTGGCAGTCCCATTAACTTCTAATTTCCCGTTGTTTATCCGCCGTGTTGGGTGTCCGTGTAAAACGTTATCGCTCCACCCGGCGTGGAGCGATTTCACGGACGGTGGTGAAGGATCGATTCGACGCTTCTGCCAAATTAGCGTTTTTTTTTTCCAATTCCTTCCGGACATCGAGAATCAAATCCCATCATATGAAGATATTGATGAAAATGGTGGATTCCCGATAGAGAAGAGGCAGAGGTAGAGTAGAGGTACATTAGATGTAGGAGTAGAGTAGAGGCATAGTGGAGTAGAGGTAGAGTAGAGAGGAGGGATGTAGATGTTGAGGTAGAGTAGTGTTCACGGGTTCATTCTGAGCATTTTAGGAACTGGCGGCGTGAAGTGGTGGATTTGAAGTGAACATCACGTGTCCAAACGTATGCAAACGCCCCGCTCGTTTTGCACCCCGCCCAGTTCATTTGGACCCATTCCCTTTGCTTCCGTATCTGCCCATCGCTCCCATTTAGGGCGATCGACCAAACCGACCATTTTATCTTCCTTCATCGGAGGTTATTTTAATTCTCAGCCGCCGTCCGGCTCCTCCGTCAACCGGCCGAGGACAACCGCTCGCTCTGATTCAGCCGAATTACTACTCGTGCATGAGGAGACTATGGATCCATTGCTATCATTATCTCCATGGAAACCGGGGGCCGCGAGCACCGGTTTGATATTGCTCTGCGAGCTGCGTCTGGCTGAGAGGAAAGGAGCTCGGGGTATTGTTGCTGGTGAGCGGGAGAGAGGGGGTGGGGGGATGGCGGGGTGGAGGGTTGGAGGGGTGGAGGGATGGGAGGATGGAGGGGTGGAGGCAGCTGTAGATGTGATATGGAGGATGAGGATGAGGAGCCACGCTCACGTCCTTTTCAGCTGGTTTTCAACATGGAGACCAAGGTTCTTTTCAGGGCTTTTGTGTTTCGTGTCCAGAAGCCAAAATCACCACAGACACCACAGACACCACAGACACCTCAGACACCACAGACACCTCAGACACCTCAGACACCACAGACACCACAGACACCACAGACACCTCAGACACCACAGACACCTTAGACACCACAGACACCACAGACACCTCAGACACCACAGACACCACAGACACCACAGACACCTCAGACACCACAGACACCTCAGACACCTCAGACACCACAGACACCACAGACACCACAGACACCACAGACACCACAGACACCACAGACACCTTAGACACCACAGACACCACAGACACCTCAGACACCTCAGACACCACAGACACCACAGACACCACAGACACCTCAGACACCACAGACACCACAGACACCACAGACACCTCAGACACCACAGACACCTTAGACACCACAGACACCACAGACACCTCAGACACCTCAGACACCACAGACACCTCAGACACCACAGACACCACAGACACCACAGACACCAGGAAGCTGCAAAAAAACTGTAATTGTCTCAAATTGTTGGAGATTCAAAATTTCATAAACAAACTGTAATAACTCAGAAAATACATCGAAATTATTTATAATTATAATTTATAGCGTATATACCTGAAATTCCAAGAACCGATCCTGTGCATAGCATCTCCTTTGTATATTCTGTATATTTTTATATATTTGATATATTTGGGGAATGGTGCTTATTTTGGGGGTTGTATCTATTTTGTGGTAGATCACGGCACCTCCATCTCGACGTCTCCATAATGGTAACAACCACAATCTCCGTGAACGCTTCCATTCAGACCATATCGCTCCCCTGACAGGAGAAGCGGCTTGTCTTCTATTATGGGATGTTGCGGTGGCGGGGGGGGGCGCTGGGCGAGGCTGCGTGTGGCGGCATCGATTGAACTTCCTGGAGTTTCCGTTGTAACACAAATGGCGGAGGTGAGCAAACACAACACAGCGGGGGAGGGGCACTCGAATTGAGAGCCGAACATTTTGAATGGATCCATCTGAGCCCAGTACAAACAGATATTTATATTATAAACTCATTGTATTGATGGGGGCAGGGGGTGATAGGGCGCTTTAATACAAATGGAGGCTTGTGGGGACATTGTGTTGGTGTTCAGTACAAACACAGAGCTTTTCCCCGCGTTGCGATAACAATACAAATAAAAAAAACCTCAAAAATACTTTTTTCAACCTAATCCTTATATTTCAATTTTCTGGAGTCGAGCCGAGCGATGACAACAGAATATTTTAAATTGCTCCTGCGTCGAGAGAAAAGCTTCTGCCGTCGTTGAGCAATGGGGCAATCAAGGCACAGAGGAGCCTGCTCCTGATTGCACCATTTCAAGCTTTTCTCCCAATCCTGGATCAATTGAAAAGGTTTGTTTGGATTCTTTTCAGATAAAAGATAAATAAGAGTTGTTCCTTTAATTACATTTCTGTCTTCATCAGCCACAATTACATTTCTTTATATTATCATATTGGCTGCATTTCAAACATTTGATGTGATGATAATAATAATAATAATAATAATAATAATAATAATAATAATGATAATAAAAAATAAATAATAATAATAATAATAATAATAATAATGATAAAAAATAATAATAATAATGATAATAATAAATAATAATAATAATAATAATAATAATAATCATGATAAAATAAATAAATAATATAATAATAATAATGATGATATTAATAATAATGATGATAATAATAATCATAATAATTATGATAATAATAATGATGATGATAATAATAATAATCATAACAATAATTATAATGATGATGATCATAATAATAATAATAATAATAATAATAACAATAACAATAACAATAACAATAACAATAATATTAATAATAATAATAATGATAATGATTATGATGATGATGATGATGATGATGATGATGATGATGATGATGATGATGATGATAATACAAATATGATGAACGCCGGAGTTGCCCTTTAATGAAATTTCCATATTGATCAGCATAATTTGTGCTGTTGAGTATCCAATGACTCAAAATGAGAAGAATTAAAGTGGTAATCCATTAAATGTTTTTTGTTTGTGAATGTTCATCCATATCCACAGTTCACTGACCACACCTCGCTGCGCCGCTTTAGCCAATTCAACGCGGCTGCCGCTCACTTATCGTACGTGTGGCGGACCCTGCCACCGACTATTGAAACAGCGGACAAAGGAGCACAAGCACAACACAAACACACTGATGTTCCATGCGCTGAAAGTGGTAAAATGTCAACTAAAACAAGAGTCAAATACAATGTCACCAACAATGGAAGCAGCATGTTGTGGAGCGCAGGCAGAACACACGTGCATTGAATGGCTGTTTGTGATACAGTGAAGTGCCAGCTGAATAGTATGAAATATGGTGTTTTTCAAGAAAATAATCTCATGGATTACCACTTTAACCTTTGGAAAAAAGCCATGATCAGTTTGACTTGAATTCCTTTGACTTAATTACGCAAAATGGTCGGAAGGAAGCTCCTGGAAATGATTCGTCTCCAGAACTTGTCTTTTCATCAATTGATTTTTCTTTCTCGTTGCCTTAAGGGGTCAGGCATGTTTTGTGCTGACGGACCCCACCACCAACATTGGAAACGGTATCAAACCTGGGATTTTTTAACAAAATATTCTTACAAATTACCACATTAACAGTATTTTTTCTTCTTTTTGAATGGAGAGCGTCACAAGTCTGATGTCGTCTTTAAAACGTGAAATTATCTCACTGAGAAAAATCCCTGGAATTAGATAAAAGAAGTTTTCAAATGTGATTTGACTTTTTTCACCAAACAGTCCAATGGATTACCACTTTAATTATCAACGTCACCATAAAGAGGCAGTTTGTGTTTCCATTCCTAATGTGCTTCCATCCTCCTCATTCACTGCTTCTTTCTGTATTTCTTTCTTTCTTTCTTTCTTTCTTTCTTTCTTTCTTTCTTTCTGTATTTCTGTATTTCTTTATTTGTTTTCATCCTGTTTGTGGCACCAGTAACAGTCCATATCGAGCATGTTACAGCTTTAGAACATGATGCAATTAGCTCGGCAGCCGGAGTCAGATCCACATTTCCTCTCCCTTCCTCCCTCTGTTCCTCTGCATCTCTGTGTCTTTCGGGCAAAGCCTCTCTGGTCTGGGATGGCTCATGGATGTGCGGTGCTTCCACGGCGGGTCGTCGCAATTAGCTCCTGGCTGCTGCATGTGCTGCAGGCCTGTGTGCTGTAAAGCATGAAGACTTAGAAGTGTTCCACTTCAAAGTGCACTTGTCAAACGGGAGCTCGACAAAACTGCAGGGAGAGGAGACTCCACCACACACACACACACACACACACACACACACACACACACACACACACACACACACACACACACACACACACACACACACACACACACGCACACACACGCACACACACACACACACACACAAACATACGCACACACACACACACACACACAAACACACACACACACACACACACACACACACACACACACAAACATACGCACACACACACACACACACAAACATACGCACGCACACACACACACACAAACACACACAAACACACACACACACACACACACACACACGCACACACACGCACACACACACACACACATATATATATAAATAAGTCTATAGAGATATGAAGACCTTCATGTAAAAGCATTTTGTTATCATGATGATAAAGGAGCAGTGCAGTTTGTTGCCTTCTGTTGAAACACAATCAGATTTGAAGAAAAACCCTTTAAAAAATCAGCAGACTGACGGTTAGAGACAGATTTCTTTGTTTCGAATTGTTTCCTGACGGCGCTGCAGTGCTCCCTCCGTCCTGCGCTGGAGTCCGTCTGCGTCCGAGCTGCATCCACCTCTTCACATCCGCCTCCACCTTCCATCGGGAGCTCCCGCATGTTGGCACGGCACCTTTGAAAGAGCCACAAAATAATGATTATGGATGAGTGGCGACCGTTACGAGCTCAGACGTGGACCCGTTTGCACATGTGCTGTGTAATTTGTGTCACGGCACCAGGGGACTCAGGCTGGAGAAGCTGCATCACTGCGACACGTTGAAGCGGCTTCCTGGAACATCTGACATGTGAAAGACCGTTCGTGGTGTCTGGTGGACGTCGAGCCTTCCGTTCTCTGCAAAATGTTTGGAATGAACCAAAACATTGAAAGTTGGTTTCCGGACGAGCGGGACACGGACACGGCTGCTGACGGGAGCAGGCGGAAGGATCAGACCCTTTTGGACTCTCAGAGACGGTGTGACCGCTCAGCTGATCGACCACGCACCTGGAGACTCTCCCCGTTGCTCTCGGCGATGACCGGGCTCCTCCGTGTCGCCGCCGTCTGCCCGTGATGCCCCTGAGGTGAAAAATACAGGTTTATCACAAAAATACAGGTTTGTGAGAACATTTAGGAAATGGTTTGAGATCCTTCCTGTTCTCAAACAAAATCACATTTATTAAGAGCGGTTGGTTCGAGCTTCCTTTCCCCTTCATGTGAGCCGGGCGTCATCCCCCTCCTCCTCTGTCTGCAGATCTGATTGGACGACAACCGTTGTCTGCTTACATCCTGCCAAGTGTCTGCAAGGTGATATTTGACGGTTAACAGATACTGACAGTTATTTTAAGATCGATGTCATAAAGAAAAGATGGATTTGACACAACTGACACATGAGAGCATGTCCACATGGCACCTGACATCACCTTCACATGAGGTCCATGTGGCTTGAGGAACCATGGGGGGCCAGCGGCACGTGGGGTTACGGCTCATCCTCCTTGTTCCCGTTGGAATTGAAGTCGATAAAAAACATCCTGTGTAAAATTTGGAGAAAGCTGCGTGTCAGATTGCAATGTACAAACATTCAGTGTTTATATAGATTTATATGTAGAACTTTATATTCAAGTCTATAGAGGTGTGATGTCCAACACCTTCACGTTCAAATTCTTTCCAGTAGAAAAAATCTATTGCTCGTCCGACAATTTGGCAGATGGCAACGAGGCCACGTCAGGTTTGGTCCGCAACAAGGACGGGGCCCGTTTGGAGCCATTTTGAAAAAGATGTGAGCTGGAGGCGGGAGAAGCAATCACGGAACTGAGGCGACCAGTAGTGCTTTCACGCGGCAACTACCATGTCCCACTAGAAAACAAAATAGCTCAATTTACCTGGATCGGTGGAGAAATGGTGGAAGGAAAGTACTCAGTCCTCTAGTTTCATCGCTGTTCTGTACCACAGCAGTGTGATATGCCAGCCAACATGGAACAACAGCAGGAAAATGTCCCTTCAGCTGAGAACGCTCAACAACCACAGAACAACAAAGCACTCACCTGTACTTAGGTTTGCAGAGTTTGTCTCCTTTCGTTGAAAGGGTCACTTGTCGGGGTTTGGAAAACTTTGTGTGTAGTTGGGAGCCGCTTCACCGTCACCTCGGGGCGTGTCCTCTGTCTAAGCCACAGGTCTGAGTCACTGCGAGGTGAGCAGGGCGGTGCCCCCTCCTTACCCCGCTCCATCTGCCTCGACGAGCCTGGGAAAGTCCAAATGGGCGTCCAGCTCCGTGGGCCCACTGCGAGCCGCCCTTCCGCTGCCGAGTGGGCGACATTCAGCCGGAAGAGGCCGCTTCCACTGCGCTCGCTGGGAGAACTGCGAAGGAAGCCGGAGCCGGCGTGGGCACCTTCCGTCCGTCCAAATGTTTCCCTTCGTTTAAACGAAGCTTTGAAATGCTAAAGATAAACTTGCTTCACGGGGGTCGTTTATGGCGTCATTTATGAAAGTTTGTGTCTCAAAAGGCGTCTTTTATAGCTTTACACCACATTTTGACGACGCCCCCTTCTCAGAGCCGCGAGGAGAGACACCCCGAGGGAGGGAAATGGAGGAACCCTGGAAGAAGAGGATTTGAAAGTGGGATGGCGAGTGGAGCCGACACGACGTAATGAAAACGAGCATTTGCCCTCAAGAATATAGTAGGGCAGAGTAAGATTAGCATTAAGGGAGGGAGGTACAGATGTCGGCCATGGAAGCACAGCCGTTGTCATAGCAACGTGTCATGGCAAGACAGCGCTCGGTTCCAGTGGTTCCATCCGCTCGTCGCTTCCTAGGAAATCCATGCGCTCAATCTCCATGGCAGCAATTTGGGCTGGCTAGCGTGGCTCTCCTGCATCTTTGTCGTGTCACATCAAAACAAAAAGCCATCCAGACATTTTCTTTGGGGGGATTTTACATGAACAATAATCGCATCGCAATAATCGAATGAACGTTGCCACCGTCTCAAATTGGGGGCCTTCACGCAGGAAGGCAGAGTCATGTTTCACTCTCTAAATGCACACTAACTCCGGATACTCCTGGAGGAAATTGCCTGAAACAAATCTCTCTCCTCAAAGTGCGTTTCCAGGGGAATGCAAAGCGCCTGTACTTCAGCGCTCCATTTGCATTCGTGCGAAATGCCTCCGAGTGTTCGTGTTCTCTGGATTCCTCCTACTTAGCTCGGGTTCGGGTGTATGAAAAAAAATCGACTCAAGTTATCAGTCTGAGAGTATTGACTTTATGTGAGTTGACGTTTACAATGTGGAATTTAGTGCACTACTGAACAGCCCATAATAATCATGGGCGTGGAGGCAGAACAGATTTGCAGTGACTGGCTGGAGTCCCTAACCTCCCTGGACGTGGAGGCGTTCACCTGCAGAACCATAAACTACCGCACTGTCTACTGAAACAGCATATTATATGGTTAAAGACTCGTTCTATAATACTTATAACATGGCCCACTTGGAATACGAGCATAGATACATAGATTTACAGATATACAGATATACAGATAGATAGATAGATAGATAGATAGATAGACAGACAGACAGGTAATAGATAGATAGATAGATAGATAGATAGATGATAGAAAGATAGATAGATAGATAGATAGATAGATAGACAGACAGACAGACAGACAGACAGACAGACAGACAGACAGACAGGTAGATAGATAGAGATAGATAGATAGATACATAGATAGATAGATACATAGATACATAGATAGATAGATAGATAGATACATAGATAGATAGATAGATAGATACATAGATAGATAGATAGATAGATAGATAGATAGATAGACAGACAGATAGACAGACAGACAGACAGACAGACAGACAGACAGATAGATAGATAGATAGATAGATAGATAGATAGACAGACAGACAGACAGACAGACAGATAGATAGATAGATAGATAGATAGATAGATAGACAGACAGACAGACAGACAGACAGACAGACAGACAGACAGACAGATAGATAGATAGATAGATGACATTTCACTGCATATATGTATGAAAGTATGTATATGTAAGTGACGAATAAAAATCTTGAATCTTGATAGATACTGTAGATAGAGAGAAGGCAGCAGTTTCATGAAGAAACGTGGTAGATATGTGACTGCTATTGGAGTGGAGGCAGCTTCAATGAATAAATAGCTTTTCTACCAATCTAACTTTCAGAGACAGGCCCAGACGGGAGCTCACCGAGTCTGAGTCATGACCGAAGCTTAATGAGTCTGAGTCATGACTGGAGCTCACCGAGTCTGAGTCATGACCGAAGCTTAATGGGTCTGAGTCATGACTGGAGCTTATTGAGTCTGAGTCATGACCGGAGCTTATTGAGTCTGAGTCATGACTGGAGCTCATCGAGTCGGAGTCATGACTGGAGCTTATTGAGTCTGAGTCATGACTGGAGCTTAATGAGTCTGAGTCATGACTGGAGCTCATGGAGTCTGAGTCATGACCGGAGCTTAATGAGTCTGAGTCATGACCGGAGCTTATTGAGTCTGAGTCATGACTGGAGCTCATCGAGTCAGAGTCATGACTGGAGCTTAATGAGTCTGAGTCATGACTGGAGCTTAATGAGTCTGAGTCATGACTGGAGCTTATTGAGTCTGAGTCATGACTGGAGCTCACCGAGTCTGAGTCATGACCGAAGCTTAATGAGTCTGAGTCATGACTGGAGCTTATTGAGTCTGAGTCATGACCGGAGCTTAATGAGTCTGAGTCATGACCGGAGCTTATTGAGTCGGAGTCATGACTGGAGCTCATCGAGTCGGAGTCATGACTGGAGCTTATTGAGTCTGAGTCATGACTGGAGCTTATTGAGTCTGAGTCATGACCGGAGTTAATTGAGTCTGAGTCATGACTGGAGCTTATTGAGTCTGAGTCATGACTGGAGCTTATTGAGTCTGAGTCATGACTGGAGCTTATTGAGTCTGAGTCATGACCGGAGTTAATTGAGTCTGAGTCATGACTGGAGCTTATTGAGTCTGAGTCATGACTGGAGCTTATTGAGTCTGAGTCATGACCGGAGCTTATTGAGTCTGAGTCATGACTGGAGCTTATTGAGTCTGAGTCATGACTGGAGCTCATCGAGTCGGAGTCATGACTGGAGCTTATTGAGTCTGAGTCATGACTGGAGCTTAATGAGTCTGAGTCATGACCGGAGCTTATTGAGTCTGAGTCATGACTGGAGCTCACCGAGTCTGAGTCATGACCGAAGCTTAATGAGTCTGAGTCATGACTGGAGCTTATTGAGTCTGAGTCATGACCGGAGCTTAATGAGTCTGAGTCATGACTGGAGCTTATTGAGTCTGAGTCATGACTGGAGCTTATTGAGTCTGAGTCATGACCGGAGCTTATTGAGTCTGAGTCATGACTGGAGCTCATCGAATCGGAGTCATGACTGGAGCTTATTGAGTCTGAGTCATGACTGGAGCTTAATGAGTCTGAGTCATGACTGGAGCTTATTGAGTCTGAGTCATGACTGGAGCTCACCGAGTCTGAGTCATGACCGAAGCTTAATGAGTCTGAGTCATGACTGGAGCTTATTGAGTCTGAGTCATGACCGGAGCTTAATGAGTCTGAGTCATGACCGGAGCTTATTGAGTCGGAGTCATGACTGGAGCTCATCGAGTCGGAGTCATGACTGGAGCTTATTGAGTCTGAGTCATGACTGGAGCTTATTGAGTCTGAGTCATGACCGGAGTTAATTGAGTCTGAGTCATGACTGGAGCTTATTGAGTCTGAGTCATGACTGGAGCTTATTGAGTCTGAGTCATGACTGGAGCTTATTGAGTCTGAGTCATGACCGGAGTTAATTGAGTCTGAGTCATGACTGGAGCTTATTGAGTCTGAGTCATGACTGGAGCTTATATAGTCTGAGTCATGACCGGAGCTTATTGAGTCTGAGTCATGACTGGAGCCTATTGAGTCTGAGTCATGACTGGAGCTCATCGAGTCGGAGTCATGACTGGAGCTTATTGAGTCTGAGTCATGACTGGAGCTTAATGAGTCTGAGTCATGACCGGAGCTTATTGAGTCTGAGTCATGACTGGAGCTCACCGAGTCTGAGTCATGACCGAAGCTTAATGAGTCTGAGTCATGACTGGAGCTTATTGAGTCTGAGTCATGACCGGAGCTTAATGAGTCTGAGTCATGACTGGAGCTTATTGAGTCTGAGTCATGACCGGAGCTTATTGAGTCAAGACCAAAACCAAAGCTTATTGAGTCAGGTTTAAGATTAAGACTGAAGCTTATTGAGTCTGAGTCAACCCTCTTAGGTCCAAGCTGAATCCAGAGAAGCGTAGTACTTTTGATGAGGTCTGATATTTATCTGAATATAATCAACTTAACACGCTCTTGAAGGACGATCACAGCTACATTGATATGCACTCAACCTGAGAGCGTTCAGATTAAGACCGAAGTTTACTGAGCTCGCTTAAAATGAACATTGAAGCTAATCCAGTCTGAGTCAAGCCCAACACTGAAGCTTATTGAGTCAAGTTAAAGATCGTAACTGGAGACTAAAGCCAGGGGGGTCTGGACCTGGAAACTCAACCTCAAACCTTTACTCTGATTCCAATTCTACATTTTTGGCCATTCATTTTATTTGTGGTTTCAGGGAGTTTCAAGCCTCAGAGAGAAAATAAATAAATAAAATTGTCTCAGTTAAACACGATCAAGTCTGAGGCAACAGTGAGAACTTAAAATGCAGAGGGAACAACGTCTGCACCGGACGTGAACCCTGCTGATGGCAAATCAAACGGAAAGACTAAAGATTAGCATATTTCTCTCTTTAGCTCTCTTTTCTCTTAAGATTCTTAAGTGAAAATATGTTATATATATATTTATATATATATATATATATATAAATATTTTTTGTTGTTGTTATTTATATATATATATTTTATTTATTTATATATATACATACTTATATACAGTATATATATTATATATATACATGTATATTTTTTATCTTTGGAGACGTTGGCCCCTCAGTGACTCGTTTTATTTAAAGTTAAGAGTCTTTGGCTCATTTTCCTCTGCCTGGCTTGACACCTGCTTTAAAGCACCGTCAGCGCGTCCTGCAGGAGCAGCGTTCGGCTCTGAAAGCCCCGATGACGGACACACGTCAACGCAAAGCCACCATCACCCAATGAGAGCGCTCGTGGCGGGGGAAGGAAGAGCTTTTCAATTTTCAGCAGATGGCTTTGATGACTGCCGGAGACTTCCTGGTTGGGGCGGAGCAGGGTGGAGCAAGGTGGAGCGGGGCGTACTTCCTGCCAGAACTGTTGATTAAAATGTTTTTATTCAGCGTCGCTCCATAAAGGACATGCCGGGGGGTCGCAAGGGGAACGACAGGGGAGACGGTGCAGTTTACAGACGGTGCAGTTTACGGACGGTGCAGTTTACAGACGGTGCAGTTTGCAGACGGTGCAGTTTACAGACGGTACAGTTTATTGACGGTGCAGTTTGCAGACGGTGCAGTTTACAGACGGTGCAGTTTACAGACGGTACAGTTTACTGACGGTGCAGTTTGCAGGCGGTGCAGTTTACTGACGGTGCAGTTTACAGACGGTGCAGTTTGCAGTTGGTGCAGTATACTGACGGTGCAGTTTGCAGACCCGCCCCTTCAGCCACGTTGCAGGAGACGCCTGGTGAATTCGGGGAGGTGGAGGAGGCGCCCGTTTCCATGAGCTGCGCGGTGTTTTGGCTGCGGTGCAATAGCTGCTCGTCTCAAGGTTTGTTTTGTTCTCTCCGTCCCTCAGCGCTCCACCCTGCAGAGCCAACGCCGGTAACTTCATCCGCCGCCATCTCTGCGGTTCGACCAAAACAATTTTGAGGCTGTGATACCCTTGATGCGCAGCCATGAGAAAACACATTTAACCTTCTGCCGCCGCCCATTTGCCTCCTACGGAGATAATGCCACAGTAATTACAACCCTCGGCTGGGGAGCTCCACCTGAACCGTCTGAGGGCTGAAAGAATCCCACAAAGGAGCTGACGGGGGCGGGCTCCGGGCGGACGCTAATGGAGGCCCTGTCAGCGCAGTCAGCTGTGGCCCTGATAAATGGCCGCCTGCATTGTCCTCTAGGTGCTCCGCCTCCTTCTACTGTACACAATCAGTTACCTGGCGCCGACCGGCAGCGCAGGGATAATAAGGCCGACGAGTCTTTCTGTTTGGGGACGAAATGGGAAGAAAAACGCGACGAAGGTTAAATGCACGAATGCAGAACCATAACGAGCCCTGATTGGATTTCATCAGGAGAATAATCTTGTTATTAACTGAAGAAAAATCCATATTTCCATTTCCGAGATCCGTTGTGGGGAGGTCTTTGAGTTAAAGAGCCTTTTCTACACCATTAAAAAAACAAGGGCGATTAGGGAGATGAGGCCTTTTCCCCCTGAGACGCCGGGAGATGGTTCTCCATTTGAATGTGTGGTGTCTGCAGCGTACGTCCCAGAGCTCAAAGTCCTTGAATCTGTTAACTTATAAAAATCATTTTCCACTTTTTCCTACAAACGTGGACAAAGTTTTGAAACTTATCTGACGTCGCAGGAAATGAAAGTTCGGTTGTAGAGTTGCATTGTGTCAGAGCTCACCCATAAGTATTGTATTTTAATTTCATGAAAGCATCAGAGGATGTCCTGCTGCTGCGAAACGCTGAAGTTGATGAAAGTAACTTGTATTTGAGGAACAATTGTTCAACAGTTATGTCAGAGCTGTTCGTTGAAAAA
>NC_137206.1:1408066-1433066 GCF_960531495.2 Zeus faber | reverse complement strand
GGATGTTTCATTGAACTGACGGGAAACTGGAATAAAAGGAAAGGGTGAAGCAGCCCCTGGCGATACCACTTCTAGTGCCCCCCTCTGGTCTCTCTTACACCTTCTGTTGTACTGGCACCACCACAAGAATTTAAGCGAAAGCTTAAAATTACAACTGACAATTTGAACATTTTTTAAAGGAACTCAAATTTGACCATAAAAAAAGTTATTTTTCCATCAAAATTCCAGATTGTTCAATTAAATATTATAATAATAATGTAGATTCGGGCCGATAGGAAAAAGACCGGGATCTGAAGCTCTGGCTCCAGTGGCTGACGCGGCTCCGGGCCGCGGCCATGGGCACGGTCCCGGTTCTGTTGAGCTCCAGAGCCTCCTCAGCATCTCCAGACTCCAGAACAGTAACGACCGTGACGGGGGAACAAAGAGCGTCGTGGTGCAAACTGTAGAAAAGGAAAAGCTGCTGAAGCTCCATCGTCCTCTTAATTGAAATCACAGCCTCCGTCTTGGCGGCGTCTCAGCTTTTCTGATCCTCTGGGTTTGATGGAGTCAGGAATGTCATCCCAGACACATGGGCGGTGTGTTGTCGCTATAAAACGCACACATTTGGGAATGTTTGTTTGTTCCTGACGCCGTTACGTTGAGAAGCAGGAACATGATTCAGGAGATATTAGGGCTGTGTTGTTACACAATATTCACATTAAAATAGAAGAAATATCCGTCATTTTGGGTTTTTGATGCACTCAGAGCGTCGGGGTCTTAATGTGGCGCTCTCCCTGGAATTCAAAGCTTTCATTGAAATGACTTCTTTATGTTCGTATGTGAGAGTGCGCTGGTTTCCATCCGTCTCCATTGGTTCCATTTTACGACCCTCTGGGTTTCATGGAGGCAGGAATGTCATCCCAGACTTATGGGCGTTGTGTTGGCGCTATAAAACCCAGACATTTGGGCATGTTTGCTGGTTCCAGACGCTGGAACATGATTAAGGAGATATTAGGGCGGTGTTTGTGTTGTCACGATTTTTTCATTACAACAGTAGAAATATCAGACATTTTGGGTTTTTAATGCACTCAGAGTGTTCAGGTCTTAATGCGGCGCACGCAGCCAGATGTTCTGTTCTGACTGACGTACTTATAAATCACATTTTATCATACTCTGCGGTATGATTTAATCACAGATTTTCCTCGGCATAATTAATGCCAATGACCTCTCCAAAATCAATGGAGGAAATCTCTTAATGACGAAAGCCTTGTCATGGACTAGTTTAATGACGACCATTAGTCATCCTTTATCTTATTGTCAGGTGATTCATCATTGACTCCACTAAGGTGTAATTTAGAACCGGCCGATATTTTTGGTTATTGGGGGTAAGTGACCCGCGGTGGTTGTGGACGAGCGGCTTCCTCTTCCTGAGGTGGAAGATGAACGTGGGCACGGGGCCCCAGACGCAGCCTGTAGCTCAGAGGATCCTGAAGCATCACAGGCTTTGAAGGGTTAAAAGAAGGAGAGTGTGTGTGTGTGTGTGTGTGTGGGGGGGGGGCAGAACACACCACTATTATTATTCTGCTTTCTCTTCTCACTGGAGTGGAGCCTGCTGGTGCGGTGGACCACCGCTAGGTCGTACCAGGGAGTATAATTAAAAGTGGTTCAGAAGAGCAAATTTGGCAGCGCAACTACAAAAAAGCCCCTGGGCGTGGCCGGAGGCGGCTCATTACGGAACGCAGAGGAGGACGCCAAGTAAGATAGATTACTGCTGCTGAAAAGAAAGAAAAGAGCCAGAGAGTTATTTATTAAACACCGGCCGCCATTAGTAGATTTTTTTCTTCCCAGGAATAAATGAGGAAGGGACGAAGGAGGAGGGAGAAGGAGGGAGGAGGAAGGAGGAGGAGGAGGGAGGAGGAGGATGGAGGAGGGAGGATGAGGGAGGAGGATGGAGAAGGAGGGAGGAGGAGGGAGAAGGAGGGAGGAGGGGGGAGGAGGAGGATGGAGGAGGGAGGAGGAGGAGGAAGAATGAGGGAGGAGGATGGAGGAGGAGGGAGGATGATGGAGGAGGATGGAGGAGTCGTGGAAGCGCCGGCTAACGCTGCGTTCACATGAAACACCGGAGACGGCAAAACACAAGTGACGTTGGTGGACGGAGCATGAGGGCGGAGCGGCAGAGAACAACGCTGCTCAGCACTTTCCCTGCAAAGTAAAACATTTGGACTTGTAGCCTCCTCCTCATGGCAGAGGAAGTTAAATCCACATCCACCCATATGACTTGACGGAGCTGCGAGATGCTGTTTTCTCTGGAATATCGCATTGGTTATATTTCCATTGGTTTCTGTTGATACCAGTAGTTCCAGGGGTTTGACTGGTTCCACTGGTTCCATTGACATTGGTTCTATCTTTCAGCACACGTCTGGTTACACCTCATCCTTTTGGTCTCTATATACAATCCCTCTTTTGAGACACACCACCAGTCATGTCATATTACTAAATTGTTTATAATTTCATTGCTTTGCGTCAGGATTATGATTATTAAAATTGATCACATTTTTATGCGTTGTCTGGACAGGAACAGACTCAGTTGACCAAGATTCTTTCAACAAGCTATAAAGTCTAGAAAATAAATAAATAAATAAATAGACAAACAAATAAATAAATAAATGCACTTTTTTATTTTGGGATAATTTGACGGCTCTAACTTTTGACTAGAAAATCATTGAAGGCATATTTCCGTGTTTTGAGAACTGTTTTATGGACACTTCACTCACAAGATTTTGTGTCTAAGAAATGTGATCAAGGAAAATTTTCTAAATGAAAATTCTTTCCTGTTCCATTCTAACCTTGCACCTTTTAACTGATAAAAGCTTGTTGCTGCTTTGGCCACTCAGCACCGACCGTGGACCACTCTGGCAGAGGACTGGACCTGCTTCCCAACTAGAGTTTATCTTTTGTCACTTCCTTGTCCACCATCTGGCGGTTTATGGCTTGGGGATGTGATCAATCAAAATCAATCAATAAATCAGTCAAATGCTATTGAATCGTTCCCTCTCCACATAGGTTCTAATCTCAGTCAGGCCGTTAGATTTAGAGTGCAGCTATGTCTGAAACAGGGCCGGCCCAAGCCTTTAAGGGGCCCTCAGCAGAATTTGGGTCTGGGGGCCATTGAGTTGAAGTTGCCGTGCGTGAAGCGGCACCGATCACACGGTGCTTTTTATTTGTTTGCTTTCAATTGGAAAACGGAGGAAGCTAAATCTTCTTCTTCTTCTTTCGGCTGCTTCCGTTTGTGGCGGCCACAGCGGATCATCTGCCTCCAACACCTTGTGTTCTGCATCTTCCTCCCTGACACCACCCGCCTGCATGTCCTCCCTCAGCACCTCCATCAAGCTTCTCTTTGGCTTCCTCTTTTCCTCTTGCCTGGCAGCTCCACCCTCAGCCTCCTTCTCCCAATGTAACTCTCATCTCTCCGCCACACGTGTCCAAACCATCTCAATCTGGCCTCTCTCACTTTTCCACCAAACTGTCCAACCTGAGCTGTCCCTCTAATGTCCTCATTCTTAATCCTGTTCATCCTTGTCCCTCCCAATGAAAACCTCCACATCCTCAACTCTGCCACCTCCACCTCATCCATCTGCCTTTTAGTCAGAGCCACCGCCTCTAACCCGTACGACATGGCTGCTCTCACTACATGATCTAAATGAAAAACAAGCATTTTTATTTGGTTTGTTTTGGAGAAGCGGGGAACGAGGATGGGCAGCAGAGCGGAGGTTTCCCAGTGCTCCGCTGATTGGTGGCCCCTCACAGTTCTTGAACTTGTCAGTTCCACGGGGGCCCTAAGCAGGCTCTTAGTCCGCTTATGTCTTATGACTCGGGCCATCCCTGGTCCGAAATAACATACTTGCACACTATTTAGTACGCCAAATTAGTATGCCAATGCATTAGTATGCCTGAAACCTGGCTGCAATTACGAGAGACACAAACAAAACAAACAAAGGACTCCAGACTCACTGCTCATTGAAAAGATTTGTTCATTACGGATGAATCCTTTGGATGAAATGACAGGGTCGACTTTCTACATCCAGTGAAATATCTTCTTAAATTGTACGCCAACACTGCACACTACATAAGCTGGCGAGCGTATCCCACAATGCATTGTGAGGGTCATATGCGTTGTCATGACAACAGCACCGTGGCTATGTATAGGATGGTGGTCCAAAGAATAACGTTTTATGGAAGCTGCCCCAAGGTATCCGTGCGCACATTCATAATTAGTAAAACACAACCAACCAAGCCCCGTTGAATGCACAACATCCTGCTGTGGAAACGGCTTTTTCCAAGGTCTCATTTGGAATTCACAATGCGGCGTACTCATTGATAAAGCTCTCACACACACAGTAACATACATTATATTTCTCAATTCAAGAACCTTGTTTTTTTTCTATATTATCCTGGGAGGTAAAACCGAGTAAACAGAATAAACAGAGTGTGGGTATAAGCAAAGTGGGGATTTATTCTGGAGACTTGACAGATGTCTTCGCTCAGATCAATGTCATTAGGAAATAATATCCCACTCCTTCGCACGGGGCATATTTAAATTCTAATGGAGGAATGCTGGGGAATTATCATTTGTAATATGAGAAAGTTATGGAGAAAAACTAAAATCCCGGCAACACATGTTGATGCTTCTATGCTTTACCGCAGTGAGACAATCTGAACAATTATAGAGAAGCAAAAAAAATGCAGAGAAGATTGGGAAGCTGAAGCCGTCTCGCACACAGAATATGTATCATGCTGTTTCCATGGTTGGGGGCAGACAGGCAGGGCGGCGTGCTCAGTAAACTGTGGATATGGATGAACGTTCACAAAAAAGAACAAATCTCCAAACCATCTCAAGTGGCCAAGAACAACAAACAATAACCGATCGCCTTTTTAATCAGCCAATGATTTTTGGAATATTTTGTAAGACTATCAGATCATCCTTATGACTTTTATTCAGCCATCAGATCATTTTGCTCCGTTGGTCGATTTCCACAGCGTGACACATCTGAGACGTGGTGGATTTCCACAAAGAAGAAAACAACATAAGGACTCTGTGTTTACTCTCCTGTTTACCGATACTGAGCGGAATTCTTATTTCATGGGAAAAACATTGAAGAATCTGTAGTGCTAAGCCAACGCCGCCTCTTCTCTCTCTGCTTGGGGCGACACATTCTCTGAATCAAATCAAATCAAATGCAAAAACCAAACTAAACTAAACAAAACCTTGAAATATGTAAAATACACATTTAGGAGACAAAAACAGTGCGGTGCAAGTTACAGGCTTTGCAGCCTTACTAGTAAAAGTGGCATCCGACATAAAATCATATCTATAAAATAATATAGTACTTTGGAGTAGTGATGAAAAGTTTGACTCTTTTTGAAGATTCCGGAATGCCGAATAGTTTAAAAGATTTGTTTGATATGAATGAATCGTTGCTGCATCAGTACTTTGCAGCAACTCACTGGAGCACATGATGTACTGAGTAAGAGGATATACACTCAATTCACAACATGCACATCCAGAAATTATGTTTAGTAAGTATTAAGTCATTAACTGTTCAACATTAATAATTGTTTCAGCTGAGGCTACTGAACCCAAGACACAGAGACAGGATTAGTGGTAAATGAGAACTGGAATTTAGGGGGTAAGAGGATGGCAAGCACAGCAGGGAAGGTCGGGCAGGCAGGTAGACAGGGCAGGAAGGTCAGGCAGGTAGACAGGGGAGGATGGTCAGGCAGGACAGGTAGGTCAGGTAGGAATCAGACACTGGGAATACTCTGACTATGAACACTACAGAGCAGCCGGGCGTGAGACGAACGTGCTGATTCAACAACCATCTGCCTGATCTGCGCTTGTTTTTCTGCCTGGTGATGAGTTGATGGACCCCAGTTGAGCAGGCAGAGCAGGTTGAGGTGAATGATGTCGTCAGGGGGGTGCCGGGGAATGCAGCCACACACACACACACACACTGATACAGTAAGAACAATGCTGTTTAGGGAAAGTGGTAAAGTGAGCAGGTGAACAGGGAGCTGATGTATCAATCCATCTTTCTGAGTAAGAAAAGGCAGGAGTGGAGGGAGGGAGGGGGGGAGGGAGGGAGGGAGGAAGTGACAAACAGCTCGCTGGTGATTTCCCTTGTTCAGCAGAAATACACGTCTGGTTCCAACATTCATTCGTTTGTTTAAAATGAGTTCGCTGCAAACACATCTATCGATCAGAGAACGAGGGAGGGAGGGAGGGAGGGATGGAGTCAAGGAGGGAAGGAGGGAGAGAATGAAGAAGTGAAGGAGGGAAGGAGTGATTGATCGGTTTGTGGACCCAGGACTGGGATTGCCCCTCCCTACATAATAATAATTGTTATATTCCCTCTTTACCGATAGCATCATTTATCCTGTGCATTGTGTATATTCAGTGTGTGTGTGTATATATACTGTATATGTCAATTTCTGTTCTGTGTTTAATTTATGTTTTGCCGTCAAGCTGAAGAAGGAGGCCTTTAAGGCTTGGCTGGCCCAGGGGTCTCCCGAGGCAGCAGACAGGTACCGGCAGGCTAGAAGGGCTGCGGCTTCGGCGGTCACTGAAGCAAAAACCCGGGTGTGGGAGGAGTTTGGGGAGGCTATGGAGAAGGACTTTGGTTGGCCTCAAGGAAGTTCTGGCAAACTGTTCGGCGATTCAGAAAGGGAAAGCAGGGCTTGGCTCAGGCTGTGTTCAGCCGGGGAGGAGAACTGCTGACCCAGACTGGGGATATTGTTGGGCGGTTGAAAGGGAACTTTGAGGAACTCCTGAACCCGACCAATACATCCTCAGGGGAAGAGGCAGAGTCTGAAGACTCGGGGGAAGTCTCGCCCATATGCCTGGCTGAGGTCTCTGAGGCAGTTGAAAAGCTCCGGGCAAGGCGGCCGGGTGTAGATGAGATTTGCCCTGAGATGCTGAAGGCTCTGGACATTGTTGGGCTGTCTTGGCTGACACGCCTCTTCAGTGTCGGGTGGATGTGGGGTACAGTACCTGTGGAGTGGCAGACCGGAGGGTGTGCTCCAATTTTAGGGGTATCACACTGCTCAGCCTCCCCGGGAAAGTTTACTCCAGGTTGCTGGAAAGGAGGCTCCGCCCGATTGTCGAACCTCAGATGCAGGAAGTGCAATGCGGATTTCGTCCTGGACGTGGAACAGTGGACCAGCTCTTTACCCTTGCAGGGTTGCTGCGGGGTCGTGGGACTTTGCCCAACCAGTCTACATGTGTTTTGTGGACCTGGAGAAGGCTTTCGACCGTGTCCCTCGAGGAATCCTGTGAGGGGTACTGAGGGAGTATGGGGTCCCGGGGCCGTTGGTACGAGCCATCCGGGCCTTGTACAACCAAAGTGAGAGCTGTGTTCGTATTCTCGGCACAAAGTCAAAGACGTTCTCAGTGGGTGTTGGACTCCGGCAAGGTTGCCCCTTGTCCCCGATTCTGTTTGTGTTATTCATGGACAGGATCTCAAGGCGCAGCAGAAGCGAGGGGAGTGTCCGGTTTGGGAACCTCAGAATTGCATCTCTGCTTTTTGCAGATGATATGATTTTGTTGGCTTTAAAGGACCGTGACCTCCAGCACGCACTGGGGAGGTTTGCAGCCGAGTGTGAACGGTCGGGATGAGAGTCAGCACCTCCAAGTCTGAGGCCATGGTTCTCTGCTGGAAAACGGTGGATTGCTCCCACAGGGTCGGGAGCCAGTTGCTGCCTAAAGTGAAGGAGTTTAAGTATCTCAAAGTGAAGGAGTTTAAGGGGATCTTGTTCACGAGTGAGGGGAAAATGGAGCGTGAGATGGACAGGCGGATTGGTGCGGCGTCAGCAGTGATGCGGGCATTGTACCGGACCGTTGTGGTGAAGAGGGAGCTGAGCCGGAAGGCAAAGCTCTGAAATTACCAGTCCATCTACGTCCCAACCCTCACCTATGGTCATGAGCTCTGGGTAGTGAGCGTAAGAACGAGATCACGAATACAAGCGGCCGAAAAGAGTTTCCTCCGCAGGGTGGCTGGGCTCAGCCTTAGAGATAGGGTGAGGAGCTCGGACATCCGGAGGGAGCTCGCAGTAGAACCGCTGCTCCTTTGCGTTGAAAGGAGCCAGTTGAGGTGGTTCGGGCATCTGATCAGGATGCCTCCTGGGCGCCTTCCTTTGAAGGTTGTCCGGGCACATCCAACTGGTAGGAGACAATTGGGTTGACCCAAAACGCGCTGGATTGATTATATATCCCAGCTGGCCTGGGAACGCCTCGGGGTCCCCCAGGAAGAACTGGAAAACGTTGCCGGGGAGAAGGGGGCCTGGAGCTCCTTGCTCAGCCTGCTGCCAGCGCGACCCGGCCACGGATAAGTGGAGGAAAATGGATGGATGGATGGATGGATGTATTTATTCACTTTATCTAATTCATTTATTTTATTCTATAAATTTTATTTCATTTAATTGTATTTATTCATTGTCTCTACAGATAAATTTTCTGTAGAGAAACGCATCGATCCTCACCACCACAAATTCCTCGTAGAATAGGAAAGTACTTGGCGGAATAAACTGGTTCTGGTTCTGGTTCTGACGCCACCACCACCTCGAAAAGTGAATAACCGTAGTGACGAAAGCCAGGGGTGGGGCCAAGCTTCATTCCGGGAGGTTGGAAATTAAAAAAGCTCTGTCAAATAGATGACTAGGCCGCTGGGCTCCAAACCCTTTAACCCTGTGACATTTCCCTGAAGCCATCAGAGGAAATAACCTGCTGACTTATTAAAAACATACATACAGTATATGAATTTGAATCTGTTTTTTTCCTTCAAGTACATTTTAATATTTGTAATATAATTTGTCATAGTGAGGATTGGTACGGTACTCCAGACAGTAATGCATTTTTTTAAATGGCAATAAAAAAGGATAATCAGTGATAAAAATAGGCAAATGTACCGAAATATCCAAATATATACGTAGATGGACAACTGCTCTCTTTTAGCTGTTGACACTATACAATGTGTTTTTTTTTCTGTTGTTTTTGTTTTTTTGACCAGCTCCATATTTTCCCTTTAGGCCAGAAAAACCTTCAGAAAGGTTTTCAGAAAGGTGACATAGTAAGTTGGCAAAAGTTAATTTTTCTTTGCAGAACGTAAACTTGAATTCCAAAGGCAAAGCACCTTGTGATTTCTTACAGTGTAGGGATGAACGGCTCCCATCCTTTTACTTACTCAGTCACATGAAATCATTATAAATAATGTTCATTTTCATAGTTGGAAGAGATTCCATTATGAATTTAAATGGTGGAGGTGAGCAATCAACCATCCTAAGTCAAAATACTTCATCTAATTTCACTCTCTTCAAATAGCATCCTCAAAGTTTGAATCCCCTGTTGTGCATAGGCTTTGCTAAGTATTATGCAAATTGATTCATGTTTAAATTAAATGTGTGGAGAGATGAGAATGCTTGACTCAAAGAAGACAGCGTTTCAACAGTCAGCAGCTTTATTGACAAAGCGGCTTGTGACAGCGAACACACAGGGACGTCGAGCAAACAACTGCAGCAAACTCAAACCAAATGAAGAGCTCCCAAACACTTCTCAGAACAGCAACATGTCCGCAAGGTCCACACATACAGTACAAGCACCCAAACGTTAAGTAGCCACAATGTCTCCCCCACTGCATCCTGGGGACAGGTCAGCGAAACAAAAACATTGAAAGAAGTGAAAAGAAAACAGTGAAAGAGTGAAAAGAAAATTTTCTCCCAGTCCAAGAAACTGTTCTTCAAGTCATAGAAACAGTTCTACCAGTCATCTGTCAAGGGGTGGGATATATTAGGCAGCAAGTGAACAGTCAGTTGTTGAAGTTGATGTGTCAGAAGCAGGAAAGATAGGCGTGGTAAGGATCTGAGCCACTTTGACAAGGAGCACATTCTGATGCTGGACGACTGGGTCAGAGCATCTCCACAAGCACAGGTCTTGTGGCTGTTCCCACTGTGCAGCGGTTACTAGCTACCAAAAGTGTCCAAGGAAGGACGACCGCTGAACCGGCCACAGGGTCATGGGGCCCAAGGCTCATTGATGCACGAGTGGAGCCAGGTGTAGCCCGTCTGGTTCGATGCCACTGTAGAACATCTGTAGAACAAAGTGGTGAAAAAGTGAATGGTGCTATGATAAAAATGTGTAGAACAGACAGTGCATGGCAGGGTTAGGGTTAGGGTTAGGGTTAGGGTTAGGGTTAGGGTATGGGAGCTCACAGTGTCCATTTTGACCCTTGTCCACCCCTGAAAGCCCCTACAATGGACACGTGAGCATCACAACTGGCCATGGAGCAATGGAAGAAGGTGACCTAGTTTGATGAACCATGTTTTCTTCTACATCATGTGGATATATATATATATATATACAGTATATATACACTGCTCAAAACATAAAGGGAAGACATAATCATTACAACGTAACTCCAAGTCAATCACACTCCTGGCATATCAACCTGTCCAGTTAGGAAGCAACACTGATTGTGAATCCATTTAACCTGCTGTTGTGCAAATGGAACAGACGACAGGTGGAAATGAGCGGCAATGAGCAAGACAACCCCTAAAGAGGAATGGTTCTGCAGGTAGTGGCCACAGACCATTTCCCTGTCCTCATCTTTTCTGGCTGACTTTTGGTCACTTTTGCATTTTGCCAGTGCCCTCACCACTAGAGGTAGCATGAGGCGGTGTCCGCAACCCACAGAAGCTGCTCAGGTAGTGCAGCTTATCCAGGGTGGCACATTAATGAGCGCTGTGGCAAGGTTTGCTGTCTCCCAGCACAGTGTCAAGAGCATGGAGGAGATACCAGGAGACAGGCCAATACACCAGGAGGGGGCTGTTGGAAGACAACAACCCAGCAGCAGGACCACTATCTGCTCCTTTGTCCAAGGAGGAACAGGAGGAGCACTGCCAGAGCCCTACAAGATGACCTCCAGCAGGCCACTAATGTGCATGTTTCTGCTCAAACTGTCAGACTCCATGAGGGTGGTATGAGGGCCCAACGTCCACAAGTGGGACCTGTGCTTACAGCCCAACACCGTGCAACCAGATTGGCATTTGCCAGAGAACACCAGGATTGGCAGATTTGCCTTTGGTGCCCTGTGCTCTTCACGGATGAAGGCAGGTTCACACTGACCACATGTGACAGACGTGACAGAGTCTGGGGACGCCGTGGAGAAGGTTCTGCTGCCTGCAACATCCTCCTGCTTGACCGGTTTGGCGGTAGGTCAGTGATGCTCTGGGGAGGCATTTCCTTGGAGGGCCGCACAGACCTCCATGTGCTAGCCAGAGGTACCATGACTGCCATCAGGTACCGGGATGAGATCCTCAGACCCATTGTCAAACCATATGCTGGTGCAGAAGGCATTGAGGTATGGACAGACCTGCCCATTCCCCAGACCTGAATCCAATCGAGCACCTCTGGGACATCATGTCTCGTTCCATCCGGCGACGCCACGCCAGACGTTGTAGGGAGTGCATACAGGCACGTTGAGGCCACACACACACACACACACACACTACTGAGCCTCATTTTCAATTGTCTTGAGGAATTTCCACAGAAGGTGGTTCAGCCTGTGATCTGATTTTTCCACTTTTATTTTGAGTATGATTCTGAATCCAGACCTCCATGGGTTAATGATTTTGATTTCCATTGATCATTCTTATGTGATTTTGTTCTCAACGCATTCCACTATGTAACAAATAAAGGTTTTTAACTGGAATATTTCATTCATCGAGATCTAGGATGTGTTGTTTAAGTGTTCCCTTTATTCTTTTGAGCAGTGTATATATATTTGTTATCATTATTATCTTTTTTGTTATACATATATATATATATTTATATATATTAAAAAAAGAAATAATTGTATTTTATTTTACACCAATTTGTTGTCAGTAAGCCTTAGTGCAATAGTGAATATGAGGGTTAAAAGCTGAACACAATATACAAACAAATTGAGAAAAACCAAACCGGGTTTTAGCTGATCTGCATAATTTCCATGTGGACCCTAATACGAACAGTCATTATTTATCTGAGCTTGAATCTAGTACAATTCTATGCGTTGTGCGTAGGTTTTTTACGAGTCGTTTTGGCTTCTAGAACTCCCCCCAAAAAATATACAAATAAACGAATATAACAAACCAAAGAAAATGCCTTCAAAGGAAACTGAGTCTGAAAGGTTCTACAGAGCATCAATCCAGTGATAGACTGACGCATAGGCCTCTGTTATTCAAGGAGAGGAACTCGGCAGCTTTAGAGAAAGATTTTCTCAGACTCTGGAGGGGGAAGCAGCGTTTGAACGGTTGTAAAATAAAGTTTAGAGAGAGCTCGACAGTAATGAAAAGAACTCCTCGTAAACAGCGAGGCAGACGCCGCCGCAGCCGCCACCGCCTGTTATTATGAGAGCTACAACTCCCGAGTCACATTTCCACTGAAGAAAGTTTGTATAAATCACGGATGACATTTTAAACCTGTCGACGCTGTGACACGACGCCTGTATCCTGGTATTCCTTGATTGTAGTGCTGTGGTTCTTAAGGTGCGGTTCGGGGATCCTCCCCAGGGATCCTTCGAGAGGTTTCACGGGGTCCAGCAGGTAACTATAGTATATAGACACAATCACGTCCAACAATATAAATCTTCTCTTAACCCCAAATTCCCAACGTCCTATATTCCCAAGGTACTAAAAACAGCCTCATGTTCCCTCAATCACATGTTCCCAAACCCCTTTTTCCCCAAGTACCCCTGTTTCCAAGGCCCTATATTCCCAAGTTGTGATGTTTACAAGGTTCTCTGTTCCCTCAATCCTGTGTTCTCCAAGGCCCTATGTTGCCAACGTGTTATGATTTCAATTGTTCTATGTCCCCAAAGTCTTATTTTGACAGTATTCTATGTTTACAAGGGCTTATCTTCCCAAGGCCCTGTATTCCTCTGTTATGTTTCCACGGTTCTCTTTAGGTCTTAGGATGTGGAACTTGGGTCTTAGCGCTTGGGTCTCGGGTCGTAGGTCTCAGGTATTAGGTCTCAGGTCGTAGGTTTAGGTCTTGGGTCGTAGGTCTGAGGATGTGGGTCTCGGGTCTTAGCTCTTGGGTCTCGGGTCATAGGTCTTGGATCTTGGGTACAGATCATTGATATTGGGTCTCGGGTTGTAGGTCTCAGGTTTTAGGTCTTGGGTCGTGGGTTTCAGGTCTTGGGTCGTAGGTCTTAGGATATGGGTCTCGGGTCTTAGCTCTTGGGTCTCGGGTCGTATGTCTCAGGTATTAGATCTCGGGTCGTAGGTTCAGGTCTTGGGTCGTAGGTCTTAGGATGTGGGTCTCGGGTCTTAGCTCTTCAGTCTCGGGTCATAGGTCTTGGATCTTGGGTACAGGTCATAGATATTGGGTCTCGGGTCGTAGCTCTCAGGTTTTAGGTCTCGAGTTGTAGGTTTCAGGTCGAGGGTCGTAGGTCTTAGGATGCAGGTCTCGGGTCTAAGCTCTTGGGTCTCAGGTCGTAGGTCTTGGATCTTGGGTATCAGGTGATAGATATTGGGTCTCGGGTTGTAGGTCTCAGGTTTTAGGTCTCGGGTCGTAGGAATCAGGTCTTGGGTGATAGGTCTTAGGATGTGGGTCTCGGGTCTTAGCTCTTGGGTCTCGGGTCGTAGGTCTTGGATATTCAGTATCGGATCATAGATATTGGGTCTTGGGTTGTAGGTCTCAGGTTGTAGATCTCAGGTCATAGGTTTCAGGTCTCGGGTCGTAGGTCTTAGGATGCAGGTCTCGGGTCTTAGCTCTTGGGTCTCGGGTCATAGGTCTTGGATCTTGGGTACAGGTCATAAATATTGGGTCTCGGGTCGTAGGTCTCAGGTTTTAGGTCTCGGGTCGGAGGTTTAGGTCGAGGGTTGTAGGTCTTAGGATGCGGGTCTCGGGTCTAAGCTCTTGGGTCTCAGGTCGTAGGTCTTGGATCTTGGGTATTAGGTGATAGATATTGGGTCTCAGGTCTCAGGTTTTAGGTCTCGGGTCATAGGTTTCAGGTCTTGGGTGATAGGTCTTGGGATGTGGGTCTCGGGTCTTAGCTCTTGGGTCTCGGTTCGTAGGTCTCGGGTTGTAGGTCTCAGGTTGTAGATCTCAGGTTATAGGTTTCAGGTCTTGGGTCGTAGGTCTCGGGTTGTAGGTCTCAGGTTGTAGATTTCGGGTCATAGGTTTCAGGTCTCGGGTCGTAGGTCTTAGGATGCAGGTCTGGGGTCTTAGCTCTTGGGTCTCGGATCATGGGTCCTGGATCTTGGGTACAGGTCATAGATATTGGGTCTCAGGTCATAGGTGTCAGGTTTCGGGTCTTGGGTCGTAGGTCTTAGGATGCGGGTCTCGGGTCTTAGCTCTTCGGTCTCGGGTCATAGGTCTTGAATCTTGGGTACGGGTCATAGATATTGGGTCTCGGGTCTGGGTCTCAGGTTTAGGTCTCGGGTCGTAGGTTTCAGGTCTTGTGTCGTAGGTCTTAGGATGTAGATCTCGGGTCATAGGTTTCAGGTCTCGGGTCGTAGGTCTTAGGATGCAGGTCTCGGGTCTTAGCTCTTGGGTCTCGGGTCATAGGTCTTGGATCTTGGGTACAGGTCATAGATATTGGGTCTCGGGTTGTAGGTCTCAGGTTGTAGATCTCGGGTCATAGGTTTCAGGTCTTGGGTCGTAGGTCTAAGGATGTGGGTCTCGGGTCCTAGCTCCTGGGTCTTGGGTCGTAGGTCTTGGATCTTGAGTATTGGGTTATAGGTATTTGTTCTTGGGTCGTAGGTCTTTGATCTTGGGTATCGGGTTATAGGTATTTGGTCTTGGGTGGTAGGTCTTGGGTCTTGCCTATGTTCTCCGGTTTCCTCCCACCTCCACTGATATTGGACATTGGTCAATCGATTGGCATCCCATGTATGGTCTCCCTCCCTTGGCTGGGAGAGACTCCAGCATCCCCCCCCTTGACCCTGACCAGAAAATAAACAGGAAGCAGCGGCACAGAAGATAGATGGATGGTACGTTAAGAAAAATGTGAACCTGCACGGATCTCATTGTCACGGTCGTAATATATATTTGAGACTCGCCTTTCAAAATCTCTGAAACAGGCATCACGTCCAGCATCTCGTCTTGAGAACAATGAAGTACATTGGGCTCTGGGGCATTTGTTCCGGTGCAGGAGAGAGTGAAAGGGGGATGTTTTCCAGCCACAAAGAGGGAAATATGGTTCCTGGCACATCATCTGTCTCAGTTCAAACCAAAGAGAAATGTCCCGTCGTTGGATTTTGTCGAAGCTCTTGATCGTCGGTTTGAAGTTTTGAGGACAGCGCGTCCCTTTGATGGAATTGTCATTTCCCAACTCTTTGCTTTCTTCTTTTTCCAGAAGTCGCTTCAATTTGGACAAAAAATACTTCAGTGTCTCTTTAGATGTGCAGTTTAAATGGTACATCCTTTTAGAATGGTATATATATATATATATATATACACACACACACAAACACACACATACACATACACATACATACATACATATATACTGTACATACATTTGTACATACATACACATTGAAAAGACACATTAATGTATGTCAACATCTTAAGCTGGGTGCACACTACAAGGTAAAGCACATTCTGGCCCAGATCCCCAATAGCAAAAACAACAGTTATATTGTCCGAGATTCAAGTGTCATAGAGATGACAGTAATGAAACACCACTGAGGAGAGGTAAGACAGAATTGAGCTTCTCTGTTTTCCTGCTGGTTTGACGTGTCGGGGAACATACGTTCAGGCTGTTTGCAGAGGGCTGCACGGCGCTGTCCCTGGTGCTGAACGGAGCGGAGGCGACACACCACACATCACTGCACTTCAGCCTTGCTTGCTTTTCCCCCTTGAAAAAAGAACTTCAGGCCTTAATTCTATTTTTTCCATTGTAGAGAGAGAGAAAGAGGGAGAGACGATCCGATCTATTTGACTTAATCACGCTGACTCTCTTGGCTGTTATTCTGTTGATTTCCGCCGCTATCTCTCAGTGATTAGAGCTGTTGATAAATTCTCTTATTGTGCGTCTTGTGGAGCTACATTCTGATTCCCTAAATTGAGTGAGGTCGCTCACATTTAAACTGGCTTCACCACCGCTGCAAAATAAATGTGTTATTTCACCTGGAAATAGTCTTGTGTTGTTGTTATTTAGCTGTTCAGAGGCACTTGCATGGTTAAATCAATGCGTTTCATTCAACATACCACCAGACCAGTTTGAGGCGGTGACCTGGCAATCTGCCCCAAATAGTTTGGTTTGATATTATGGCCATGACACATGAAACAGGTGAGGTAGGGAATTATATTTCAATCCTCAGGAATAAAAAAAAAGCAGAAATAGGCAGAGGCGGATGGCAGATACTGTTTTACTACATGAAAATAATTGCCCCCTCGCCATTTTTAACTGCCCCCTCAGTCCCTTCATCCCGAGTCTGAAACTCGGGTAATCTGCCGCAGCCACGCCTCCGTGTCCAATATCCAGTGAGTGCAATCTGTGAGTTTGTGCTGGGGTTTGGGCAGATGGTTGCTCTCCACACACGATGGGAACAAAACGGTTGAAGTGGTCATGACATGTCATCGTGACGGCCACGCCCACACATGGTCATATTATCCTGATTGACGCTCTCTCACCTGATTGGTTTGCTACCCACACAGGTCCATTTCCTTTTCTGCACAACCACACCCAAACAATGAACGTTACAGTCTGTTTGATTTGAATGTTCTTTGATATGAAGTACACAAATTTTAACACTGGAGGGTTGCACGGCAAATTTTCTGCTATATTTACCAACTGTTTCCTCGTCTTGGAGATGCCACGGTCGTTGGGGGAGGTCTCTTCTCGGTGGAGTGGAAGGCCTGGCTGAAGGCCTGGCTGAAGGCCTGGCTGAAGGCCTGGCTGAGGGCGAGGCTGAGGGCGAGGCTGAAGGTTTGGCTGAGGGCCTGGCTGAAGGCGAGGCTGAAGGCCTGGCTGAAGGCCGAGGACACTCAAATACTGGAGCCGGCTCATCGGGGCCACACCACGTGCTGCCGTGTTGGGGGATGGGGAGTTGAGTTTGTTTTTGCTTTGTATTTAGGTGTAGCCGGTGTCCGTTTCCTCAACCCCTTGTTTGTTATTTGGTTCGGTCCAGTCCCTCCCAGTTCCCTATGTGTCATGGCGGCAGGTCAGGTGGTTCACGTCACGTCTTGTTTAGTGGAGATATACTTTGTTTCCCTGGTTTATAGGCCTTGTTTTGACATTTGGGGGGTGAATAACACCCCAGGCTTTCACCGACAGACTCGCTGCTGCTCCCTGGCAGTCGCCACGTCAGGACTCTTTCACATTTTCCACTTTTCAATCTGTTAAGATTTGAAAGATCTGGTCGTGTGGGCGGGGCTGTAGATCAGCACCAGACAAACTTCCCGATAGGCAATATTTCTCAAGTAGTAAATCAACGCTCTTTTCTTCGGAAAGATTCAAGCGACAACTTGTCTGGCGAAGATTTTGGGGATTAATCAAAGTGTCAGTGATGAAGTGGTCTACAGTCAAACCACGACAAAGACGTTTGATGAGAGTGAAGGTGTTTTTCCACCTGAGCAGCTCCAGCTGGGTGGAGCAGCGTCTCCTTTGGTGGCGACATTGCAACAATGATGAGCTCTAACGAGGGAAACATCCTCCGCCGTACAGTGACGCGAGGTTCCTGGCGTAACTCAGGCATTGCCCTTGTTAATTCGACATTCGCCTTCAAATTAAAAGCGTCGGTCCGGGGGTTTTCGCGAGGGAGGATGTGGTTCGTGCGCTGGGCTTATGATAACACGGCGCTGGAGTGATTGAGGGCGATTGCACGGTGATTATATTTTGGCTGCTGCTGATTTGGCACCCATTGTGCGCCCGCCGCTAATCAGCTGGAATGCGGGGAGGGGGTTGGTGGTTGTCATGGCGACCAGGATGCTGACAGCCAAGCCAGTCAGTCTGGTTCCTTTCACTCTTGGTTTTCGACATGTTGATATGCAGGATCGTACCGAGAGCACGGCAACACTATTGCTGTCTTCAGAAGGTCTCTTACAGTGTTTGGGGTTAGGTCCGTGTTGTCCATCTAAGGCACTGAAACGTACTTTACCTTGATTTCTGTTTTACTTAAGGTTAAAGTGGTACTCTGTTCGATTATTTTTTTCAAAAAATCTCATGGTTGACACTCAATTCAGCTGGCGCTTTATAAGAAACAGGTGTTCAATGTATTGCGTTATGCATGTGCTCCTCTATGGGCTGTTGTCTTGCCTAATCCAATCAACACAGATGGTTTTAGGGATTTACACTTTAAAGTGGTCAACCGTAAGATGATTTTGTTAAAAACAAAATACATATTTTATATTTTGTTTTATTGTCATTTCTATGTATTTGTGTTCTTCATGGTTCTCCTCTATATACTGTTTCCATTGATGCTGGTGGGGTCCGCCACACATACAAGAAGTGAAAGGCAGCCACAGTTCGTTTGAAACACTGGGATGCATTGGACCATTTCAGAGCCGAGACGAGGGGAAACCAGCATGACATTTTTTTTTTTCTCCAGTTTTGAATGCAGTTCTGGGACTTAGCGCAGTGTAATCCTAACAGTGTAATCCACCCAACACAAACAATCCCATGGATTTGTACTTTCATATTTATTAGATTTTGTTTGTAAAAAATCGTTCCCTGAGCCCATCACTCACATGACAGGGAACTGCCCCATTCCAGCCTTTGCTATAAATACTTCCTCGGTGTCCACACCACACGTGATCATTAAAAGACCCCCCACCCACCTCCCAGTAGTATTCCCCCCACGGTTCCTGGACGTTCTGGGAGACCCGGGGTCGGGCCCCGATGCGTTGCGCTGGCGACATGGGGCCACTGGAGCGACGCAGATAATCAGATGGGACGGCGGCACAATGAGAGGCGTCGGGCCCGGCAGCGTGGAGCGGCGCTCCAGATAAAGAAATATAAAAATGAATCATTCCCAGTCATTTTTTGTCCCTTCTTATCACGCTGCTGCTTTCATTTCCTGCGCTCGCTATTGAATTTCCTCACTCAAAGCCCTACAAGGCTGATGGAGTTTCTACGCCGTTCTGCACTCACAAGGCTGATAAGGGAAGTTTAAAGTGCAGCATATTAATGCTAAAATCTATCAAGTTTCTACAGAAAAGCAAGGAAATAAATGTCCTTCAGTGCTTGTCCAATGTCCTGCAAGTTATTAATATCCACGGGCAGTCGCTTTCACTCAACGCTCAAAAAATACAAATAAAAGCTAACTTCACACCGAATTCGAAAACGCTTCCGACAGTCCAGTCCAGTCCTCGTCCTTGTGGCCGTCGGATGAATTGCGTCTGGGTTCCGCATCCCAAAATAATAATAATAAAAGAAATTCTACACTTCAGTGGGCGCGCGGCTTTTCACAGATGGGGTGGGTGTTATTGTATGGTGGGCGGGGCCTATAACCGCGTGTCACTAAATCGGACTCTCCAATGGAATGAATGGACTTCTACCTTGTTCTTGTCGTTTGTCGCATTTGGTGTAAATCGGGCTTGAGTCCATTTATGTCGTTGTAATTGAACCTTTTTACCTCTTTCTAATTTAACCTTTTTATTTTGCACTGTATATGAAAACTTTCTTACAGATGCTTTCTTGTCTCACCACATGCAGATGTAGAGAAGGGGAATTTCTTCTTTGCTGCCCCATTTTGGATAATCTGTCTCTTTGAATTATTCATGCAACATACATGGAGACACTTTGACTGATAGTGCGGAGAGATGGTGTTGCTTTTAACGGAATGAGGAATAACAATTAGATCGTATTTCTCTATGTGTACAGTGAAATTCTATTCATATATTCATGCATTAGACCAGTGGTTCTCAACGTGCGGTTCGGGGACCCTGCAGGGGGTCCTTTCAAGAGGTTCCAGGCGGTCCCCAGCAAAATTATTCATTGTTCAAGTTCAATGTTAATTAATTGACAGGATGTTTGCATCTTTAAGGTTGGTCATGATGTCACCGTTTATCTCTCGATGTAACTAACGAGTATAGACCCAAAATCATATCTTGCAATAGAAATCCTACTTTGGTTCCCAGAGACGTGATAAACCTGAGGGTCCTTGATGTGAAAGCGTTTGCGTCGGATCGTTCATAGAGTAGGAACATTTGTCATTTCAAAGCAGGAAAACAAGTAATAAACAAAAAAACAAACACTTTCAAATGAAAGCCTGGAAGGTGAACTGGAACCACGTTGTCGATCTGGGAGCGTGTACGTCTTGTTGGAGGGAACGTATTTCCTTTGTGATCCGCGGCTTGATTTGACAACGTGTTCTCCCTGTTTCCTTCTGCTCCAGCAGAAGATTGAAACTCGGAATAACTTTAAAAGCAACGTTTGTCGGCGTCTTTGTCAGATTAGTGACGTCGCTGCAACTGATCAGCAGAGCAACAGACGGTGCCGCAGATTGGACTCCCACTGCCTCTGCTTGTTTTAATGAGCTGCATCATTTCTATGGTTCTTTAATATAATTCTATTTGATGTCCAGTATATATACTGTATATACTGTAGTTCCTATTGTTTGCCAAGATGTGTATACTGTATATATTAATGCAAACCAGCACATTTTATTCCTTTTGTGGTTTATTGTATATTGCCATTTCTTTCTGTTTTTACTAAAAATCAATCATCATAACTTCATTACTCATTATTGCCTATTGTTATTATAACCTGGGACTATCTGTCTGTCTGTCTGTCTGTCTGTCTGTCTGTCTGTCTGTCTGTCTGTCTGTCTGTCTGCCTGCCTGCCTGCCTGCCTGTCTGTCTGTCTGTCTGTCCGTCTGTCTGTCCGTCTGTCTGTCTGTCTATGCTCATTACAATAATGGGTAAAAGACTTAAGGGGAGAGCTGAAAGTGCATTTGAGGTAGATGTTGACCTCTATGAACCATGAAAGGAAGAGGAAGAGGAAGAGGAAGAGGAAGAGGAAGAAGAAGAGGAAGAGGAGCAACGGAGGAAGAGAATCACCACCAACCTCCTCAGACTCCTGTCCATCCGGAGGACTCGCAGGATGACAGCGGGCGATCGATCATCTCCATCAATCAATCAATCACCCGAGGAGGAACCCAGGTGCTTTACACCACTCCCAGCTCACATCGCTCCCCGATCCCGCTTCCTAATCCTCCTCCATGATTTTTTTGTCGTCACGGTGATGAATCGGAGCTGGAAGGGAGAACGCTGAGCGCCGAGCTGAGCTGAGTGATGTATCGACCTCCGCGCTGAGCTTTTTAAATTGAAGATATAACATAAACGCTTAATCAATGGTCGAGAGACGTAGAGACACAGGGGGGAGAGAGTGAGAGAGCGAGGGGCATCTCCTGTATTCATATACAGGACATTTGTCCTGTTGTGATGTGGCTGTAGCTTTGTGTCGCTACAGCTAAATCAATGGACGAGAGACACAGAGATTCACAGAGAGAGTGAGAGTCAATTTTTCCGGCCCTGATAAAATAATGATGAGGTTTCTTTCTGTGAGAAAGAATTGAAGAAATACAGCCATCAGCCACAACGTTAAAGCAGTGACAGGTGAAGTGAATAACAGGGATCTTCTGGTTCCAATGTCACCTGTCAAGGGGTGGGATATATTATTATTATATGTATATACTGTTATATATATGTATTATATATATAATGTTATATATTATTATTATATATATGCTGTTATATGTTATTATATATATATACTGTTATATAATATTATTATTATTATTATTATTATTATTATTATTATTATTATATATACTGTTATATATTTGTATTATATATATACTGTTATATATTATTATTATATGTATATACTGTTATATATTAGTATTATATATATACTGTTATATATTATTATTATATATATACTGTTATATTATTATTATATATATACTGTTATATATTATTATATCTATATACTGTTATATATTATTATTATATATACTGTTGTATATTATTATTATATATACTGTTATATTCATATTCATATTCATATTCATATTATTATTATTATATAGTGTTATATATTATGTATACTGTTATATATAATTATTATATATATACTGTTATATTCATATTCATATTCATATCATTATTATTATTATTATTATATAGTGTAATATATTATTATTATGTACAGTGTTATATATAATTATTATATATATAGTGTTAGATATTAGTACAGTGGTACCTGGACTTAGTACAGTGGTACCTGGACTGGCTGCTGACTGACTGCTAACTGACTGCTAACTGACTGCTGACTGACTACTGACTGGCTGCTAACTGACTGCTGACTGACTGCTGACTGGCTGCTAACTGACTGCTGACTGACTGCTGACTGACTGCTGACTGACTGCTGACTGACTGGCCGCCGATGCGCCAACTGCAAATTTCCACCGTCGTATCTTGGAGAAGTCGGTCGCAAGTCGATACAAATTTCCGATTATCGCTGCTGATGTCATGGATTAGTCGTAAGTAGATGCAGTCGTAAGTCCAGGTACCACTGTATTATTATTATTATTATTATTATTATTATTATTATTATTATTATTATTATTATTATTATTATTATTATTATTATTATTATTATTATTATTATTATTATTATATAGTGTTATATATTATTATTATATATAGTGTTATATATTATTATTATATATGTATAGTGTTCTATATTATTATTATATATATATATTGTTATAATAATAATAATTATTATTATTATTATACTGTTATATATTATTATTATTATTATATATACAGTGTTGTTGAAGTTGATGTGTTGAAGCAGCGTAAGGATCTGAGCCACTTTGACAAGGAGCACATTGTGATGCTGGACGACTGGGTCAGAGCATCTCCACAAGCACAGGTCTTGTGGCTGTTCCCGCTGTGCAGTGGTTACTCCCAAAAATGTCCAAGGAAGGACGACCGTGAACCGGCCACAGGGTCACGGGGCCCAAGGCTCATCGATGAATGCTCTATGATAGAAAGGTGTAGAACACACAGTGCATGGCAGCTTGCTGCGTATGGGAGCTCACAGTGTCCATGCTGACCCCTGTCCACCCCTGAAAGCACCTACAATGGACACGTGAGCGTCACAACTGGAGCATGGAGCAATGGAAGAAGGTGGAGTTAAAGGATCTGCTGCTAACGTCTTGGTGCCAGATACCACAGAACACCTTCAGAGTCTGGTGGAGTCACTGCCACCACCTCACAGCTGTTTTGGCGACATGAGGTGGAGCTACACAGAATTAATGTTATTAGTGGTGCTTTTAATGTTGTGGCTGATCAGTGTAATGTTAAATGTATATATTACATGTTTTGATGTGGCTGTAGCTTTGTGTTGCTACTGCTTAATTAATTAGACAGAGAGAGGAATGAGTTTATTCTCAGGGAGACGAGACGACGGAGGGAAAAGATGCTGCGACTGTGATGGATGTCCATCACAGTCGGCTCGTATTTCGGAAATATCACATGTCTTCATGTGGCTGGAGCTTTGTGTCGCTGCCACTGAATCAATGACGAGAGACATAGACACAGAGAGAGAGTTTTACACTGGTCTATATTTTTACTGTAGGCTGTCTCCACAGTTCTCCATCTGTTTAACCACAAAATTAACATTTGTTAGTTTCATTTGTGGCTTCTTTTCACTTATACAGTCGTCGTATATAACATTTAGTGTTTTCCATTTGTGCTGACCATGAAAAACATATTTCCCATGTTTCCTGTGTTCAGAACAGTTTTGAGAAGGTGGCCCTCAGGCACTTACCTTGGAGCTCTGGAGACAGCGCTCCATGGTCGATGTCTCCTTTAATTGTTTTCAGCCTCTCGTGTGAGCGTCTGCTAAATGAATCAATGTAAATGTGAATGTAAAGCCTTCTGCATTTAATTGAAAAGAGAGACAGAGAGAGAGAGAGAGAGACAGACAGGGAGAGAGAGATAATGAGAGAGAGACAGAAAGAGAGAGCGATAGTGAGAGCAGCAGAACGAGTTCATTTTAAGGACGACAAGGCAATGGATGGACTTTCTAGGAGGAACAGGCTGATTGCTGTGACTGTGATTGTATTGTGAAGGAAATCAATTAAATGCAACTCCTATTTCAGATGGGAGACAGGGGGTGTTCAACCGTGGCCCCGGGGGCCCAAATGTGGCCCGTGCATCAATGTGGAGCGGCCCTTTTCAAACGGTCGGATGGAAGGGTAAGTAATAAACGGAATAAAAAAACAAAAGAAGACCACAAAATTTGACCCATTGGTTCAAAAGTGAATAATTAAAATATGATTTATTCATATAATATACTTATAAAATAATAAAATAGAGTAATGAAAATAAAAAGAAGCAGTTTTTCCTGCTGTTCTGTCCTGTTCTATCAACCAATCACAATCCACTCGCTCTCCTTCTATCAAACTACTTTTGATTAATTGCTGACTATTCATCTTTAAAAAGCATTATTTTGTGAGTGAAGTTGCCAAATCAATCTTGTTCACAGATGAATGTGATAAAGAGCCGATAGCAACATACATGTAATGACGACACAGAAGCAGAATAAAACCCTACACTGAGAACAAAACACTACACTGTTCTTTCAGCACCCGGTGTTCCGCCCCAAGTGGAATGAAAATATTTCTGGGTGAATATTTTTCCGCTGAGGCGCTTGAATCGCTCCACATTTGGATACGGATCACCGATGGAAAAACAGTTGCAAATCCGCATGGAACGAGCCGCGCCCTGAACCGCAGTAGATTCACCTCAGAAGGTGACGGAGCTCCCAAACGGAGCGTGCACGTCGCCAGGACAAAGGAGGTGTGAACAGCTCCGTGTCCTCTGGAAACAGAGATCCATAAAGGCAGAGTGGACGTAGGCGAGGGCAGAAAGACGGTGGGGTATTGTGACCTAAGTAGCTCTGTACTCTTCACTATCTCTTTCGAGTTTGTCATGGAAGGAGGATCAGGGCTCGCTGGGTC
>NC_137206.1:1383066-1403066 GCF_960531495.2 Zeus faber | reverse complement strand
AATTCAAATTCTAGTGTTTTTAATTTTTTCAATGGGGTAAAAAAGTCCAATTCTCGCAATGGTTTCAAGAGTATCAAACACAGCTTTTTTATTCAAAAACTATAAAAAAGGGGATGTTGTTAAAAGGTCTTTTATAGATTAATGAGGTAAAAACACCTTTAAAAGTAAAATTTTTGATGAAAATGATGCGAACAATTTATTTTGTTCAATTATGTCTACATTTCAAGATTGTCCGTATGCCTTGTTAAATCACGTTTGTGACCCATTTTCCATTTCTTTAATTCATAAAAAATATTTTCCGATTATCTTCGTCTTCTTAACGCTGATGTCAGACAACCGGAAGTATTATTGTTAACTGACGTTAAAGGTCACCCCTGATAAAAAATATCACTTTTTCATTGATTGTGCACATACATTTGGGTCTCTGATGAACACACAAACTGTGGAATTGGACAACCTAGTCAGTTTGAGAGCTACAAGTCAAGTGGAGCCGTCTTAGAATAAGCCCTAATTCTAATTCGCCCCCATCTGAGTAACTCCACCCATGGCTTGAGAAGTACCTTTGAAAAGGTGCGCCAGCACAAATCTTTTAAAAGAAAGAGCAATTAATAACAACTCTTTTAGTATGTTTGTATTTAAAAAAAAATTGTGCTGCGTGTTTATTTTGCTGTTTAGCACTAGCTTATATGCTAATAACGGTAATAGCTGAGATAATATATTAGATGTAATTTTCTAGAACGTTACTGGCATTACTTGCTGCAGGATTCCCAATAACGTTTAAGGAATTTGTTTGTTAGTTGAATGTCTGTAAGATGAACTCCATCATACGGTACCAGCCACTCAGAGTTGCTGCCCCCAGCCGGCTGGCAGCCGGCTGGCAGCCGGGTGCCAGCCTGCTATCCATTCATAGCCTCCTATCCATTCATTCCATTCAGATAAGCACAGACCTGTCATTAGCCTGTCAAGGACCAGACGACCATTCTAGGTGGCTGTATCTGGACATGTGATGTCCCCAGAGTGTTTCTTGCTGCTGATTTTATAGCGATTCACAAGAAGTTTGCTGACTTGCCGTGGAATCGCGGAGGCCATTTCACCTTTGCCCCCATCCAGCATGTAGCCCCGAGTAGGGCATGGGGGGCAGCAGCTCATTTGCATTTAAAGCTACGGACACATCCTGTCGAGAACTGGACTGAAGCAGAGGGGTTCAGAGGCATGCTGGAATGGCTAGAATTCAATGTGGTATGAGGGGTATTTTCAGCGAGAAGCTTCAAAGACGTGTTTTGGAGACCTCAGTGAACCACATATGAAAAGGGGTCTAAGTGGTGACCTTTAAAGATGTTTTTTCCTCGTGAAGCCATTTCTTATTGCACCTTTTGATAGCATAGTATGTCCATTAATATGGTTTGCTGCTTATTTTCAAAAGAACAGTTTCCAGAAACGTGTTTGTTTTCATGAAGTGGGGAGTTGACCGCCCGCTACGTGAGCCGTCCGTTAGTCCATAAACACATTTAACACTAATCCAAATCTTTAAAACGCAGTTCTGCCCAGTTTTAGTGGACTACGGGCTACCATCGATGAACATGAATAATTAACATAATAACATAACAACATTTCTGGTTCAATTTTCATTTTTTTTGTTGAGCCTTGTTAGGTGCCCATTTTTCACATTATTCATAGAAATTCGATTTGAAACCCTCTCTCACCCTCTCTCCCTCTCTCTCTCCCTCTCTCGCCCTCTCTCGCCCTATCCCTCTCTCTCTCTCCCTCTCACACCCTCTCACCCTCTCTCTGTAAAATCCACAATCTCTTCACTCCCTCCTGTGACTTTTGTTCGATATGAACGAATCGTTCGCAAGTCTTGCATCCTTACTCTCTACCTCTCTCTCTCTCTCTCTCCTTCTCGCGTCTGTATTCCTGCCAGATGGTATCAATGCAAAGTGTGGAGAGCAGGAAAATCAAAGGTGGTCTTCAGAGGCTTCAGAGGCTTCAGAGGCTTCAGAGGCTTCAGAGCGAGCAGAGCGCTGGTTTAACTCCCGCAGTTCAGATGACACACTTTACATTCACTCTACAGGCCTCACACACTCCTCAGAGAGAGGGAGAGAGAGACAACATCCCCCCGAAGCCACGGTGCTCAAACATTTTCAACAGATACAGTAGATCGGCAAGGAGACGAAACGTGGAGAATTCTAAAATTGTAAACCATGACCTGATATTAATGTTAAGATCACTAACGTCACAACCACAGCCAGAATCCCTTCATTGGGCCAAGGACATGTTTTCATGTATTTCATAGGGATTTGTTGAAAAAAACGAAACTAGCCAATAGCAAAAAATATAAATAAAGAATACACAAGAAAATATCCAAATAATAATAAAAATGAAATAGCTGAATATACAAAGCATTGCCAAATAAAAAACAAAAAAGGCCAAAAAATAATAAAAAAAAAGAAAAAGTCAAATGAAAGCAAAAAGCTACAAAAATAATATACAAACAAAAAAATGAACAAAGGATGTCCAAAAAAAAAGAATACTGTAATGCTAGTATTGTAATATAATAGTATTGGAGAGTCTGGAGAGTGTTGGCTATTGCTCTGGGAAAATTCTGAATTGAACATGGTTGACATCTGGTTGACACATACGGAGCAGAAATGAGTGAAAAACCCACCAAATCTGATCGATATCACAGTCCAATGCATTTCACGTCAAAATATGTCCAACTCAGCCTAAACTATCTGGAAAACAATAATGACAGAAGCGACGAACACGGTTGAGGTGTCGTTTAATCTGATATGCCACATACGGAGCAGACATCAGTGAAAAACCAAACAACTTACCATAGTCAGCAGGTCCTGCTTGACTGACATGAACCAGATGATACAGTAAGACGCTTTATGACGTCATCATATTATCTACTATAGATTATGTTTACAGTAAGACGTTTTATGACGTCATCATACTATTTACTATATATGATGTTTACAGTAAGACGCTTTATGATGTCATCATGTTATTTACTATAAATGATATTTACAGTAAGAGGCTTAATGATGTCGTCATATTATTTACTATAAATGATATTTACAGTAAGATGCTTTATGACGTCATCATATTATTTACTATAAATTATATTTACAGTAAGATGCTTTATGATGTCGTCATATTATTTACTATAAATGTGCAGGTTCTGATTCAGAATGTACATTGGACTGTGTCCAGTGTGTGGTGTAGACTCCGTCGCACTGTAGTGGTTCGACATTACATTACATTACATTGATCAGACGCTTTTATCCAAAGCGACTTACAATTGTTCAAACACCGACGGACGCAGCCATCAGGAGCAATGAGGGGTTAAGTGTCTTGCTCAAGGACACTACAGCATGCTAGCAGGAGGAGCCTGGGATCCAACCAGCAACCTTTAGATGACTAGACCACCAGCTCTACCTCCTGAGCTACCATCCCCCGACATTACTAACTATACGTTAACGTGTATATTTTTGTACTTTCTTACCTGGTAGATGTCTGTGGATCTGTTTGATTGATACTTTATCTCTTTGTTCCACATTACTTTGCTGTATTATTGAAAAATACGAAAAACATGAATCCACAAAAACTCGTGACCATGTTGAGTGGAATCCACTGAAATGTGCAACTGAGTGATGCGTTCAAGATCCAGCGAGGAGTCGGAAAAATTGACTCATTTTCACTCGCTCGGAAAAATCACTCACAGAAATTCCACAACATTCTTCGTATTTCATGAATCGTGACCTATTGAAAATGTAATCCAAGGGAAAAGGTCACTAATACAATGACGTAATTTTGAATACTATGGTTAATCTCCGTAAATACATAAACCTACATAAGTAAGTCATAATTGATGCACACGAGCCCCAACGTCACCTCCCGTCACTGAGACTCCAGATGTTCTTACACACAACAAGGTAAGTTACAACAATGACAAGGTTTGGTGGTAAAGTAAAACAAAAATATTTTTTCATGTATAAACAGTTTCCTACAGCTAAACGTAGCAGATTTAAATGAAGACAGAAAGTGTGAAGTATTGACAAATTCTTCCAAAATAATTGTAATGACAAATTAATCTAAAAGTTTCTTAAATGTTGTCTCCATTACAATATAAGTAGTAATTACAACCAACATTTATTATTATCATTGTGGATTGTTTATTTATATTAACATGTATTTATTATTATTGTCTTCTTCTTCTTCTTCTTCTTCTTCTTTGGGCTGCTCTCGTTAGTGGTGGCCACAGCTGATCATCTGCCTCCAACACCTTATGTTCTGCATCTTCCTCCCTGACACCACCCGCCTGCATGTCATCCCTCAGCACCTCCATCAAGCTTCTCTTGACTTCCTCTTTTCCTCTTGCCTGGCATATTTATTATTGTTGTAATGCTAAGTAATTACAAAGTTTGTATTTATTATTGTTCCAGATGCCAAAAAATAACTGAAAATCGAAGACAATAAAGTAGCCGTTGTCCAAAAATCCAGTCGTCAAGGTCAGTCACAATATTCATTGCACCGAGATCAGACGTAGAAGTCGCAAAAAATGAAACTGATGTGAAACTCCCACAGAAGGAACCGTTAGGAATAGTTTGCATAACAACATCCACCAGTTTGACAAACAAACATGTTTGTACGAAGTGCGGGGGAAGTCAGGAAGATATCAACACAGACGATGACGACCACACCTGACAACTCACAGAGCGATAGACCTGCACCATCAGTGGACGTGTAGAAGTTACCCATGATGCAATGCAACCTGGCGTGGATGTGCCAGCAACTATTACAATGTGTGTCACGCTGTGTTACCTGCTCCAATGCACCACGACCAACTTGACGACAAACATTTCCAGCGTCCAACGACAGTTTACTGCATCAGAAACAACAACAACAACAACAACAACAACAACAACAACAACAACAACAACACGGTGACATCACCCAGTTAGAGAAAAGGCAAAAAAAAAAAAAAGGAAATGAAGGTGAATCATTTCTTTATTTGCCTTCCTTAGGATGGCTTGGTTAATGTAGCACATCCTTGAATATCAAGCTGTCCTTCTAAAAATACACTTCTCAAACATTGTTTTCTTTCGTTAAAAAACTCCATATAACACAATGTTGATAAAACACTGTTTACTCTGACAAGTTAATTCAAGTTTTCCATTTTGCCATTTTTATATTTTTTGACTTTAGTTTGCCATTTTAATAATAATACCGTCATTATTTGTCGTGTAATCTTTATAAATACTGTTATATTTATTTGATTATTTTGTCCAGAACTGTTGAATAAAACAATTATCTGTCATTGTCTTGTCATTTCTTGTCCAAATTTCCAAATGACTGGACTTTACAACTTACATACGAAGTAAGGATGTCTAGCTCAATTATTTAAAGCTGTTATTAGAACTGGCCTCGCTAATGTCGCACCAATTATGTCACATTAGAATTTATGATCAACGGTTGACGTCTGGTTGAAATGGGAAGGTTTCATGTGTAATGTCCTGCAAGGGACTCATTCCAATCTACATTCGTATCAAGAACTACTGATAACACTTCACAAATTCACCGAACATAGACAAAAATTGGTGTTACACTGAGAACACCGTCACTTTATAACATTACGAAACAATGCCATTTAAATGCACCGTACGTCTTTAAGTATTCGTAAAAAAACAAAAACTTGTAACCGGTGCTCGATTGCACCAACAACCGGGTTGATCTCAATTCTTAAAACATCATTCTTTGGGATATTTAAACTGAACGTTAGAAACACGGACGTAACTCCACATGTTTGTAGTTTAGTAAATTGTGATGCATTTCACCAAAAAACTGTAATAAATACCTACAAGCAATAACCTGCAGCTTTATTTATTTTATATTATTATTGTTATTATTATCCACCCATGGGTGGATAATAATAACAACAGCGTATGTATGATTTTTTACTTTGCTTTCATCAGTTGTTTTCAGTCTGGATCTGCAGTTTTTTTCTGACATGCAGAATATCTGTAAAGTTAAAGTAAAGTATTATAATATAATATAATATATCTTCGAGAAGAGGTTTGTTTTGAAGTCCCCAAGCCGCGGCTCCCTAATTCCTGTAACCACGGGAACGGCACGAGGAACCGCACGCCCGTGTCCGTGTGGTTATCTGTAAATGTCAAGGTGAAGCCGCCGGCCATGACGGAGCCTCTGTCGGGAAGCAGGGCGGCGTATTTCTGTCCGGCCGCCGCAAAGCATTGTGGGTAAGACGCTCGTGCGAGTCAGCGGCGGTCGGAGTGTTTCATTAAGGAGACGCTCAGTGGAAGAAAGAAACTCCTGTTGGCTGTAAGCAGCCTTCAAAGCAGCCTTCAAAGCAGCCTTCAAAGCAGCTTTCAGTTACGGTGTGTGTGTGTGTGTGTGTGTGTGTGTGTGTGTTACAGTGTGTGTGTGTGTGTGTGTGTGTGTGTGCGTGTGTGTGTGTTACAGTGTGTGTGTGTGTGTGTGTGTGTGTGTGTGTGTGTGTGTGTGTGTGTGTGTGTGTTACAGTGTGTGTGTGTGTGTGTGTGCGTGTGTGTGTGTTACAGTGTGTGTGTGTGCGTGTGTGTGTGTTACAGTGTGTGTGTGTGTGTGTGTGTGTGCGTGTGTGTGTGTTACAGTGTGTGTGTGTGTGTGTGTGTGTGTGTGTGTGCGTGCGTGTGTGTGTGTGTTCAACCACAGCGTTTGGGGTTTTTTTTCTGGATGCCGAGGCCTTAGAACAAGCACCAACTTCTCCAGATGTTTCTGTTGTATTTTCTTCTTCTCTCTTTGTTTTTGCTGGAGGGAGAAGTACAAACTGCTGCGTTTTCCAACTGGATTCAACGTAAACCTTGCTGACAAAAACACACAAATCTCACAAGAAACTCACCATCCTTAGTGAGTTGGAGTGTGTGTCCTGATCGGTTAGGGTTAAATAAACCCAGTTTGGAGCTTAGGCTTAGGGGTGAGGGTTTGGGGGTTGAGTATCAGAAAAAACACTTATTAACAAAGATTAAATTAAGAATCAAACAAGTTTAGAGTCAAGAATTAAGCTGTTGAGAATAATGATTTAATAGTTAAGAGAGAAGCTGCTGCTTTCCTGCTTTTATTCTAGTGAATGCATCCGGAGAGAGGTCAACACTCAAGGTCAATAGTCAAATAAAAACCGGGCCTCTCGTAAATGCCGGGGGCGTGGTCGGCACGAACAAATAAATACTTCCCTCGGTCTCAAATACAGACCGAGGGAAGAGCTGATCGGCCCTCCGTAGCTCCACATGGGAGCAGGGCCACAGCTCCATCAGAGAGATCTTTTCTCCCAGCAAAGCAAATAAAAACAGTGTTTTTATTGTAGAGGTATTTAATTTACTCCGTTTCCTGCTGCTGCGTAGCAGATGGCAGATCACTTCTTGGGGCAAATGCCACGCCCTGAGCGCTCTTGCTGGCCAGCGCTCCAAGCTGGAGGTGGTGCGTTCAATGTGAACTCAGTCACAGGTGTGACCTTCAGGGGAGCTACTCGCTCTCTCTTTTTCACCACACGTGTTTGCAGGGCGTGGCACCCAGACGCAAGTTTGATTCAAAATTCATTCTACAATATGAGCAAATCTACTTATTAAACAGAGGGATTCGATATAAAAGCCTGCCTCTAATATAAGTCTGCTCCTAATAAAAGCCTGGTACCCTCTGCAGCTGAGGTCAGTAGACGCCCCGGTCACTATTTGAGGAAATACAGTGTTCAACCTTGAAAACAGTGACTGACGTGTTGGACGGTTCCTGAAACCGAGGGACAATAGACAGTGGGGTGAATAACAACAACCCCTCATAATAACCCCTTAGGATGCCACTTCCTGTGATCCCCTCTGGTCGCACTCTGACCTTGTGTGTCTCTTTGACCGTACGTTCCCTTAACATCAATCAATTAAAATTCCAAGCAGACATTTGACTTCAAGGAAAGATTCCATTCTAATGTTCTACTGGGATAACCTATTTCCAAATGGGTTGGCAATGTAAGGTTTGCTTGGTTAGGTTTGGTTTGTTTAGGTTAGGGTATATTATTGTAGGTTAGAGGATTAGGTTACCTTTGTTTAGGTTATGCCATTTTTCCAACAAAATTAGGGGGTATACCCACTAATGGGTATACCCCATTAGTGTCGTTGCCCCCTAAAAATTGGCAATTGACGTTCTTCCCCTGGAAATGAGTAGTAGGCCTTTCTATTTTTCTGGTGTGTCACGCTTGACGTCACAAACGTTGAGCGTCAAGTTGATTTGGAAAAAAGCTTCAACAAGGACGCATCACGCAGATAACGGCGCGAAAATGAGCGTGTCTACCCGGGTGACATGTTTCCATCACTGCTCATCAGAGCTGGAGCCGATTAATAGCCGTGACGATTGCAGGGGCGCTTGACCTGGGACTGAAACCTGGCTGTAACCTTTCCCACCAATGACAAATGCCAGTTGTTAGCGGGTGTTACTGGGTTTTTGGTACAATGGGAAAAGGGTTTTAGGTTAGGTTTGTTTAGGTTATGTCATATTATTCTAGGTTAGGGTGTAAGGTTACAGGCCACAGCTTGACTCACTGTTCTAATTATCACTTTCACTGCAGAGATCGTCGTGGAGCTGAGCAGAGTCTTTGTAACTGTTGAAGAAACGATGAACTGGACTTAAAGGAAATGAAAAAGCCTCTCAGTCCAGCAGGAACATCTGCAGGACAGATGCACATGAGCACGTGCAGGTTTTTAATTCCATCTTTGAGGGAAACTGGAAAAGAAGTTTAGCTGCAGACCTCCAGCGCAGCCTTGTTTCCTCATTTCAGCTTGAAAGTCCAAATAATTAAAGGGACATTCCGTATGAAAGCAACCCCCATTTAAATCTGACTGAAGTACAAGCAACCTGCAGTGCATGGGGTCGTTAAAGGACCAGCTGATGTCAAATGAAGTTAAACCCGTTTACTAGTTGCTCATTTTAAATTACTGGGCATCTTCCTGATGTTAACTCACTTTTGTAGATTACAATTTTTTTTTTTTTATGATTTCCGGGTTTCGGAGAATTTAAACGATATGCTGAGGAACCGACTTTAAAATGCTGCCCTGGTCTCGCTGACGACTACGGTAACACATCGTTTTTCAAAGTTACTTTTGTCTTAAGTTACTTGACTGATCAAAAATGAATGAACAATATGTTCATAAAACGTACCTTAAAATGATCTCCTGGTCACCTGTGGTGACACTGACACATTCTGCCGGACTTACTTTTGTCTTATGTATCTTTGTCTTGTGTAATCTGATTCTTCCCTTTAAATGATCAATATTTGCTTTCCTGTGATTTACTTGATTAATGTGATTAACTTTATTTCAAAATGTTTGTGAAGTGTATATACAAATATAAATATATATTTTTATCTGTTAATTCCAATTGTTTAAATAGACTAAATAGTCAAGTTGTCTACGCGTCACAATAATTTATATATTTAATCATTTAACCCATTTAAAATGGGTGGAAATACCATTGCTATATGGAGTTAACAAATACAAAATATGGCAAAATGAATAATAAAAACTTTATTTATATACCAGTTTTTCAAAACATACTATAATTTATGAAGTTTTCACTAAAAGGAGAAAACACAGTTAAAAAGTAAATCACAGTAAAGGAATCAAAATTCATATTCATAATTTAAAAGAGAAGTTTAAACAATTTAAGACAAAGATACATGAGACAAACTGAGTCAGACAAAAATGCATTTCAGTGTCAGTGGGAGCAGGAGATTTTAAGGAATGTTTCTCAACATATTGTTAAAAGGTCCAGGGATCATCAGGGAAAATGTAAAATATGTGGCAAGCAGAGCAGGCTCTCGCCAACTGTGGATGGAGGGGGGACAGAGAAAGTGTCCCCATTACGCACGGGGCTTGTTTTCATTCATAAAGAAACTGAGTTAAATTAAATAATCTAAAATAAAAACACGTTGTTCTGCCACACCAAACCTGGTTTGGAACGGAGAGGTACCGATGGAGTGGTACTGACGAGTAGTACTGACGAACGGTACCAATGGAGAGGTACCTATGGAGAGGTACCGATGGAGAGGTAGCGATGGAGAGGTACCGATGGAGAGGTACCGATGGAGAGGTACCTATGGAGAGGTACCGATGGAGAGGTAGCGATGGAGAGGTACCGATGGAGAGGTAGCGATGGAGAGGTACCGATGGAGAGGTACCGATGGAGAGGTACCGATGGAGAGGTAGCGATGGAGAGGTACCGATGGAGAGGTAGCGATGGAGAGGTACCGATGGAGAGGTAGCGATGGAGAGGTACCGATGGAGAGGTAGCGATGGAGAGGTAGCGATGGAGAGGTAGCGATGGAGAGGTACCGATGGAGAGGTACCGATGGAGAGGTACCGATGGAGAGGTACCGATGGAGAGGTACCGATGGAGAGGTACCGATGGAGAGGTACCGATGGAGAGGTACCGATGGAGGGGTACTGTTGGAGAGGAAACAATGGAGTCCTGGTGGCTCAACCAGTAAGTGTTTGTACCATAAAGGCAAAATGCATGCAGCGGGTTCCAACCCAAAAGGGTTCCAACCCAAAAGGGTTCCAACCAGTCTTTAATAATCAATGTCATTTTGGCGCTGCCCTTGAGATGACCCCCCCAGGCGGCGGCATGTGTCGCCAATCGGAAGCGTCGCCTCTGGTGACGAATGAACGTGTTAAAACTCACGATGTTCCTTTAAATGGAGTCGTTCTGAGGTGAGTCCTGTTCACAGCGATGCAGATGAAGATGAAGATGAAGATGAAGATGAAGATGAAAATGCAGATGAAGATGCAGAAGAAGATGCAGATGAAGATGCAGATGAAGATGAAGATGCAGATGCAGATGAAGATGAAGATGCAGATGAAGATGAAGATGAATATGAGAGGCGTCAGAACGTTCTTAATCTGCTCTAATCCCATCGTCTCAATCCAAAGAGCCGCCGGAGAGAGGCTCAGCGGTGATAAACTCTGGATTATGGTTATGATCATATTTCAGTGTGAAAACACGACTTGTCAGCTGCTGCATCCTGAGCCCCAGGAACTGGGACACGCTTCTATTTTATTTATCCTTATTTTATTTCATGGCTTTGAGGGAATGAATGATGCAGATGATTGATATGGAAGGAAAAGGAAGAACGTCTGGAGGATGGATCCACTCTTCTCCTCCTTTAACCTTTCATATGGGGAGTATTTTTAGGAGGGTTTTGGGGGTCGGTTCATGACGACGGCGTTCTGCCGTCAACACCCAGAATCAAAAGTGGAAGAGATGTGTATATGCTTCATAAGAAATCATCCAGGGATACCTATATGTCCATTATGAAGGCCCGAAAACATGTTTCATTCACCAAAATCCTCCGTGTCAAGTGAGGGCCAAGTGACGTGATTTTACATGATGTGATTTTACATGATGTGATTTTACATGATGTGATTTTAAATTGTGTGATTTGAAAAGATGTGATTTTAAATTATGCGATTTTAAATTATGTGTTTTATATGACATGATTTTATAAGATGTGATTATAAATTATGTGATTTTAAATTATGTGATTTTAAATTATGTGATTTGAAATTATGTGATTTGAAATTATGTGATTTTACATGGCGTAGTTTTACATGATGTGATTTTACCTGGTGGTTTAACCTTACGTGGTTTTCAAGGCGGATTCGGCAGTGAATTGAGATTGGGTGGAGTCGTGGTGGTCCAGGGTGGTCCAGGGTGGTCTTTAGGTCCGTGCTCCTCTAAGACAGCAGTTGTTATGTCTTGGTGCAGAAGATACTGAAAATGTGAAAATGTCTGTTCATGATTGAAAGATCCTGTAACGTGGCCCCGGCTTCAAGTCCGTTTAGTTTTAAATGGAAAATTGTTTGAAATCAAGATTCTAAATGTCCCTTGTTTTTCCATCCTTTGTAAGAATCTGTCAAAATGTGACAAATTACCTTCATTATTTAAAAACACCACATTTAGTAATCAATTTGTAATATACAAACTGTTTGTCTGTCTATTTGTCTGTCTGTCTGTCTGTCTGTCCATAACGACCTGTTCCACATACATTCTGAGCACATAGTTAACCTCAAGCTGTGTGTGTGTGTGTGTGTGTACATTCAACATGGCTGACAGGTGACTGATGTTTCGGAGCGTTGCACAGATGGCGTCGGGCCACATTTGTCAGGTGTGGAGACAGGTGACGACACCAATGAATCCTCCAAATGGCAGAGTAACACATTATCTTCCTACCAAGAGCCAACGTCTCTGTCGTCTAAAAGCATTATTATCACACGCAGCCGCCGCCGCGACTAAACTGCTAAACCTTGCTCCAATTAGCAGCGACGGGCCCCAACGCACTTCCTGTTTTGTTGGGCGACGCGTGGAAGGCGGCGCCGAGCGTCTCTTTGATCCGCTCTTCAAAGGGGCGCGGCTCAGGGACAAACATGGCCGCCCAGACATGACTCCAGTTGGAAGTCAAAGTACCTCACGGACATTACATTATATTACACTACATTACATTGATCAGAGGCTTTTATCCAAAGCCACTTACAATTATTCAAAAACCGATGGACGCAGCCATCAGGAGCAATGAGGGGTTAAGTGTCTTGCTCAAGGACACTACAGCATGCTAGCAGGAGGAGCCTGGGATCCAACCAGCAACCTTTACATGACTAGACCACCAGCTCTACCTCCTGAGCCACCATCCCCCATTTGTACTTCAGTAAAAAGTATCTACGTGTGTTGCTCATTAAATGTACTTAAAGTGTTCATAGTGAACGTAGTCGTACATATCCAGTGTCGTGATGCAACGGAGCCTGGAGTACTTCATGATAAAGTACTACTGAAGCTGTTTTGATGCAAATAAGATAATATGTGATGTCATAGTCATTTACTAATATGGATATAATCTGAGATGAAAATGTCATAAAAATAAATAAATTTATACAATTAAATCCATCATTATATGCATAAATAGAAATATATAAATTATAAAACAAATAAGAAAATGTGTTGATTCAGTCCGTACTTGAAAGAAAACCAAATAAAATAACGTGACTTTAACCAGAAAAAGTCTCTGAACAAAGAAACTGAAACTACTTATAAGTACAGTACAGTACAGATGCGTGTACACAGTACACGCATCAGTACAGATGCGTGTACATGTACTGAAGTGAGAGTAACACAAAGCTTGAACTTTGCCACCTTCCACCGCGGCTGCTCTTCAAATCATTAAGCTTCATTTTGTGTTTTCTGAGGTCATTTCCCAGGTTAGCGTTAGCGTTAGCATCTCCAGAGGCAGACGCTCACTAATGGTGCAGGGCCGCGACCACACCTCCACCTCCTCCTCCGCCTCCTCCTCGTCCTCCGCCTCCTCCTCCTCCTCCTCCTCCTCCTCCTCCTCCTCCTCCGCCCCCCCTCCTCCTCCGTCAGCGAGCTGTCGGTGGTGATGCAACTCCGCCTGTGGAGTGGAAGAGGAGGCAGATTATATTTCTGGGAGGCGAGGATCAAAGGACAAAGGGAAAGCTTGAGTGACCTGTTTTGGAGGAGGAGGAGGAGGAGGAGGAGGAGGAGGAGGAGGAGGTTCAAAGTCAAAGAGACTCCTTTGCTCTTCACGGGCTGAAGGACGGTGGATAATGAGCCTGGGGACCGGCCCCTCGCACAGAATGACTCAGGGTCTGAGCCGAACGCGCTGCTGAAATGTGCTTCTGTGCCGTCATTCAGCACAAGCATCAAGGTCGTATCCATCGTCAGTGAAGCAGCATCAAAGCTGCAGTTTGGTCAACGGCCGCCGGACAACACTTCCAGGGAACGGTGGAAGTCAATGGAAAAACAAGAATGTTCTCGTCGGGAATGAAAGTAAAAGAGCGAGACGTCTGGGTCCGGATCCTCCTGTGGTTGATCAGCCCACGGGCGTCACTTTGCTTTGAGGGGCGTTGTAGGACCAGGCGCCTGGGGCTCCTTCCCCCGGGAACACATTTGCGACTCGAATCCCATTTCCTGCTTTCGTGGACGCACATGTAATGGCGGCAGCGATGACGCACAAGATTCAAACGTGGAGGTGATGGAGCGATGACCGGGAGGTCCGGTTTCCGGTTCCAGTGTAAATGGGTTTTTATTGTTAAGTGCGACTGAGCGGGAGAAGTGAAGAAACAAGTCCGACGCCTCCTGTTTTTCCCAGAAGGGGGAGGCGTCCGGAGCACCTGCCCGCCCTCATTTCCGCCCTGATCACGTTGTACTTCTTCCATCAGATCCTGATGACTTAATGGCTTAAGCCCGCTTCACACCTAAAACGACAAACCACAAGAACAAACCAGAAGTCTCTTCTTTCCGACGGAGGGTCCGATTTAACGTTGTTCACGTTTTTTTTAATTGGAACTGGAGTAAAAACTCCCGTAGTCACGTATATCAGAATAATGATGTTATTAACGTCCACGTTGGATTTCACCAGATTCACGATCAATAAGTAAAGTGCATGTATTTCCAGTTTGTATTTTGCAAACGCTTTACATTTTCCCATTTGAACCTATTTTGTGAGTGGGAACCAGGACGCAGTTCTTCCCACGGCCACCAGGGGAAGGATCCGACCGCCGGAGACGTTTACGCACGCGGTGTGAAACGGGTGGAAAATGTGCTCACGTCCTGAGACTTACTCCAAGTGTAAGAGCTTTGAGAAAATATCATGAAAATAAAGAAAAAAATTTATATTATTCATCAAAATATTAAAAGTGCAGTGTGGCTGTAGCGGCCACCGGACGCTTCTGTGAAAAACCACACAGATGGAAGTCTGCGAAAAAACAGAAACTTCTAGAAATACAAAGTACAAATACAAATACCTTTAATTTTGAAACTAGAGTCTTCTAACGGGCGTCTTGGTTGTGATTTAGAATGTGATTGTTCCATCCACGTAGCGGCGATGCTCTATGAACCACGGGGCTTTTACTTTGACAGAGGGAGGCCAGGGAGCGGCAGGAGCAGCGGTGTGAGCCCGGCTCCTCCCCCAGGGACCGAGCCTGTGGAGCTGCAGTTTGGAGTCTTTCACCTTGAGCTCAGTTGCAGTTTAAATACCTGAATTTTGCTGTTGATCTATGATGTATTTCATGGTAAAACATGCATCATTCTCTAGCTTTCCTTATACCTCATCTTTTTGATCAAAAACACGACTTGATGTCGTACTGACTTGTATGTACTTTATATTTGTAGTTTATCTTTAGATTTAATGTGTAATGGCTCTTTTCTATTTGATATTTATTATTATTGCCTCTGTTTTTGATGTGAGCTGCTCTGTGGATGAATTAAGCATCTACCGTATGACCTCAAATATAAACGAGTGCTCAAATGAAAACCAGGCCTCTTATAAATGCCGGGGGCGCGGTCGACACCAACAAACACAAACCTCAAATACACACCGAGGGAGGAACCGATGGGAGCTGCGGTGCTGTTCCGGTGCAGAGCCTCGCCACCAAACAAAGCAAATAAAAACAGTGTGTTTTTTATTGTAGATGTGTTTAATTTACTCCGTTTCTTCGTTTACTTGCTCCAGCGCGCCAAGCAGGAGGTGGTGCGTTCAAGGCGAACTCGGAAAACTGTAATATCCCTGGTGGCTAGCGCCACAAGTTCAGGTTCAAGAGGTTATTGTGTGACTTTGAGGGGAGCTACTCACTCTCTCTTTTTTCACCACACGTGTTTGCAGGGCGTGGCACCCAGACGCAAGTTTGATTTAAAACTCATACTAAAATATGATCAAATCTACTAAACAGTGGGATCAGATATAAAAGCCTGCCTCTAATTTAAGTCTTCTCCTAATAAAAGCCTGGTACCCTCTGCAGCTGAAGTCAGTTAAGACCCCGGTCACTATTTGTAGTGACTGTATCTTATTACAATTTTGGAGCCAGCAGCTATAACTGTATGTGTTACCATCTAATGAATAAATACATTTAGGCTTTTAAGCACCAGATTAAGGCTGAATTAGAACTGTTCTTACTGAGCTTTGTAAAGTGACATTACTGTTCAAAGTGTGCATATTCCACGTTTAATTTGAAGAAATACAATTTGACTACGTGAGTCATGTGAATTTGAGCATCGGCTGCTTATCATTTTTTAGTATTGTAACCCCTGAAAGATGTTTTTTCAGCTGAGTACCCCCTTCACCAGCACTGGGAGGAAAAAGAAAATGAACATAAATGAATGAATGAATTATATATAACAAATATTACATTTTTTATTTTTTATTCAGAGAACCCCCATTTGAGAACCACTATCATAGAGCATGGAGGGAGAGGATTATTTAGAAACTAAGACATATTTCAAACTTATTAAAAATCATTTTTTATTAAAAAATATATCAATCCAATTGAAATGTACCTTTCTTGAGAATGCCTTGAGTATTTCTGATGTAAATCAATATGCATAGAGACAACAGCCTACGCAGATGCTGAGACAAGGCTTCATTTATTTATACACCGATAAACTTAACAATAAATCTGCTTAATGGGGAATAAAACTCAATTATTTCATTCGTATTCTGTCCATATCATTAAAACTATTTCTGTCATCCCACTCGCATAGAAAATGAAGGTTTTATAGATGTCGTCTGGAGTCTGATTCCCATCGCTCTCGTGGTTTGAAGCAGATTCAGCAGCGTCTCATCTACGGGAGTGATGATGATGATGATGATGATGATGATGATGATGATGATGATGATGGGGAGGAGGAGGAAGAGCAGCAGAGTGATGAAGGTGATCAAAGAGCAATGGAAAATATGGAGGAGGTGAGTCCCAGCCTAAAAACACCACCTCATTAGGGCTTCTCCCCATATACTTCATTTATACTTCTACTATTGTACTTACATTCCTTATGTGTAGTCGCTCACCGAGCAGTGAAAGTCAAATAAGATGAAAGAGGAAGTAAACAGAGGGCGGCACGTGTACAGCTGACTATGTTAACTATATATAACATGTATATAATATGACATTTCTATTCAACACATTTGTCTTTATTTATCGTTAAGTTATTTAACATTGAATAAGTACAAAGCCATGTATAGACACCGTACCGGACGCTACCGGTGTTACTCATTGGCGTATAACTCTGACCTTGAACTGTGAAATAATCATATTTACTGAGGGGGCCACACTATTTTATTTTGTTATCATGAGGGCCAAGCTGCGAGCTCGGGCTCGGGGTTGCTATGACATCACTGAGCGTGCGGCGGCGGACGGGGGACTCGCATCGTGGGCGTTCGCGCTTTCTATTTGGCCCCGTCCCGGTGGAAAGAGGTGCTTTGCCTCTTTATCTGTCCCGGTCTGTTCCCTCGTGACTCACGGCTGCGGCCGTGCTGGATTTGTGCGACTTGAATGGAATGCAGCATTAGCCATTCTACGCTTCGCCCAAAGGACCCTTTTAGGTATTTCTTTATTATGAAGCAGATTTATACCCAGCCAACATGTGACCAATGGGGGTGCTGGCTCTTATTTTTCCCACTTCAAGCACTGAAAGACACAATAAAATCACGTTTTGAGTGGTGTAAATCAGTGTTGTTTGACATTCTGATCATCGAGCACATTTCTTTCGATTTCACGACTCAGTTTCCCAAGGATGAATTCCTCATAATACTGGTCGCCCACGGGGGAGTAACTCTAGTGTTTTGGAGGGATTTTTCTTTTTTTTTTGAGAATCCTTTCTCCGGGAACTTTAATCGTCCGAATGCGACTGATAAATATTATATTCATCAGAAAACAAACAAAAAAAAGAGCATAGCCTTTCCCGCCAACTGAGTCATTCCAAACAATTGTGAGATGAAGTGTTAAAATAAACCACACCGAGACAAATATTTATTCATGTCTCGGTATTCTGAATGAACTACACTATTTTTTTTTTTTTCTGCTAAACTGTATTTGATGCCTTGAACACTTCCAGGATGGTGTGAGATCGAAACCCAAAATCCAACATGGCAGCCGCTCTTTCCCCAGCAGCTGGTGGAGCGGCTGCAACATTAATGCTGCCGTCTCTTCTCCTCAAAGGCAATTAACCAAAAATCGTTGTGACGATTCCCTCCACTTTACCGTGGTGGGTGGGGCGGGGTGAATCACGCTAAGCCCCCCCCCCCCGGTGGGTGAGACGACATAACCCTAACCCTCTGATTCCAATTTGCAGCCGAGACACTGGCATGGCGGCTGACGCATGAAGGCAGGGAATGCTATTTTCTGTGGGAAATAGAATAACATAATTTGTATTAATCTTTTCTTTTTTTATATATGTGTGTGTGTGTGTGTGTGTGTGTGTGTGTGTGTGTGTGTGTGTGTGTGTGTGTGTGTGTGTGTGCGCGTGTGTGTGCACACGGTGTATGAGTTCAGATTAGATCTCACTTTATTTGTCCCCTGGAGGGAGAAAATTGAATTGCATGGGGTGAGTGTGTGCAGGAGAAAGAGAGATAACAGCAGAGAATGAGGGCGAGCGAGCACACGGTAGAATTTGGCGAGAGAGGGAGTCGTGCACGTTTAGTTATCGTACACACACACACACACACACACGTGTGCAGCAGATTGACTGTGTCAGCTGAACAGAGGCTGTTTGTTGAGCATTTTCTGCCTTTTTAAAATATATCAAATATTTATGTTCCGGTGTTATTCACACGGTGAAACAGCCAGAGCCAGAGTCCAATGTCACATCCCATAATAACTTTATTTTAATTTTTAATTTTTGTTGTTGAGAACAGCGTAGAGCAGGTCTCTTTCCTTCCGTGTTCCTCGTTCGTGCAAAATAGACAAATCCAGTCAACGCACTGAGGCTGAGGCATGAAATTTTGATGAAAGTGGACTTTTCAGCACTTTACCCCCCCCCCCCCCAAAAAAAAAAAAAAAAAAGCAAACACTGCACTGAACTAGAAGTTTCTCCTGCGGTGGAATCCAGAGCAGAGTCCAAATTTTGACCTTGTTCGGAATAAACCAATCATACGGCAAGAACAGGAAGAGGGAAATAAAGGAAAGCTAATTAAAATATATATATGATTGAAGGATCTTAGAGGATTTAAAGTGTAATGAAATGATCTCAAAGACGACCTGTCACGCTTCCTTTCACCAGGTTGACACCGTATGGTCTCTGAGGTCCCAAAAGATGCTTTTTACATTTCTGCTGCTGAAAACACCGCTCGGGTGATGCATTCCAGCCAGTGTGACATGCCTCCAATCCGCCCTGTCTGAGCCCCGGTTCAGTGGGAGGAGCCAGGAATCACCGATCCAGCTGCTGAGTCTTGACTCATATTAGATCGACAAGGAATCATCCAAAAGTTTGTTCTGACTTTGACGGACGTTTCTTGTGTCATTCAATTACGGAAACCTCAGGAAATAAATAAAATAAATGAAACAAAAAAATCAATAGAAATAAAATGAATACATCTACTGTTTTGTTTGGAGAAATGTGTTGCAGGCCAAGCACCACAGCCTGCAGTACAGTCAACTACTGTGGACACACACACACACATACACATACACACACACACACACACACACACACACACACACACACACACACACACATACATACATACATACACACACACACACACACACACACACACACACATACACACATACACACACACACACACACACACATACATACATACACACACACACACACACACACACACACACACACACACACACACACACACACACACACATACATACATACATACATACATACATACACACACACACACACACACACACATACATACATACACACACACACACACACACACACACACACACACACACACACACACACACACACACATACATACACACACACACACACACACACACACACATACATACATACATACATACATACATACATACATACACACACACACACACACAGTTACATTTCCCTCGTCTGCAGTTTTAATTCCACTTTGGTTTCAAAGATTTGTGCTGGTCTCTGCAGCCAACACAGCGCTTCTCTCGATTAGC